>NC_091979.1:237012788-237110288 GCF_044704955.1 Pristiophorus japonicus | reverse complement strand
CCATGAGCAAGTCCTGGCTGTGCCATTTCCATCCCGGTGGTGAGCAATGGCAGCCGACTGAGAGCATCTGCGCAGTTCTCTGTGCCCGGTCTGTAGCGGATTACATAGTTGTATGCCGACAGCGTGAGCGCCCATCTTTGGATGCGGGCAGAGGCATTGGTATTAATCCCTTTGCTCTCAGAGAACAGCGATATGAGCGGCTTGTGGTCAGTTTCAAGCTCAAACTTGAGGCCAAATAAGTACTGGTGCATTTTTTTCACCCCGTAGACACACGCCAGAGCCTCTTTTTCAATCATGGTGTAGGTCCTTTCAACCTTGGACAAACTGGACGCATAAGCGACCGGTTGCACAATACCCGATTCATTAGCCTGTTGTAACACACACCCGACCTTATATGACGATGCATCACAAGCTGGCACTAATCGTTTACAAGGGTTATACAGGGCAAGCAATTTGTTTGAACACAACAGATTTCTGGCTTTCTTAAAGACAGCCTCTTGTGAATTCCCCCATACCCAGTCGTCTCCCTTGCGCAGTAGCACATGTAGGGGTTCTAGCAGGGGCTTAACCCAGGTAGGAAATTACCGAAATAGTTAAGGAGTCCCAGGAACGACCGCAGCTCCATCACATTCTGTGGTCTCGGCATGTTCTTGATGGCATCCGTCTTGACGTCGGTGGGGCTGAATATTACTGCCCAGCCCTTCCCCAATTGCAATGAAATACGAAGCATTAAGGACCAGTAAAGTGCTCCATTATTGCATTAACTGGGTAACGTCATCAAAACCCTGGTTGCCGTTTTGGAGCGTGAGCAGGAACATCGGCGGGGCCTAGGTACAGCGGAGTGGGAAGTTCGGGGCGGATGAGCGGCGAGCGTTTGTGGCGTAGGTGCGGTGAGAGATGGTGGCAGTGGTGCGGTGATTGTTTTTGTGGTGGAGGAGCGGCGAAGGATTGCGGCGGAGGTGCGGCAAATGAGGGTACGGGGCCCAGGGGCAGCATGGGCCAGCCCACACTGTGATATGTTCACGCACTCGGTCCATGCAGCAGAGCAGGTCTCCAGTTGTCCTGGTTCACCCTTGCCACTGGATAAAGGCTGAGCTCGGTCAAGCCCGTCTGGTGGCTGATGTGCAACGGTCACCACACTTTAAAAAAATCCACGCACAGGCATCTTCCACCCCCTCAACTGGAGTTCAGGACTGGAACATCGGGTCCTTCATTGAAACATCTGTGAACTCGTGGAAGCAAGTCATCCTCGTTCGAAGGACCGCCTATGAGAGTTAGAGAACCCATAGTTGCAGCAACATCTTGCTGTCAGGTTACGACTGACTGCTGAAGATTTTCCCGACCAGCGATGCATCAATTGCAAGCACAGGCTTGTCTCGGGTGCCTGAGCCTTACCGCTGAGGCAAGGAAGAGAACTTGCTGCAATCATATTCCGAAATGGATATAGCGACACGGGAGAAGGTGCAAAAAAGATTTACAACAATTATACCAGAACAGAGCGGTCACAGCTATCAGGAAACACTGTCAGGCTGGAGCTCTTTTCCTTAGAAAAGGAGAAAACTGAGGGGCGACCTTTAAAACGATAAAAAGGGTTTCATCGGATAAACGTAGAGAAGATGTTTCCACTTGTAGGGGAGACCAAAACTAGGAGCCATCAATATAAGATAGTCACCAATAAACCCAATAAACAATACAATAAATAAACATAACAAAAGAAACAGATGATCTGGTCATTATCACATTGCTGTGTGTGGGAGCTTGCTGTGTGCAAATTGGCTGCTGCGTTTCCCACATTACAACAGTGACTACACTCCAAAAGTGCTTCATTGGCTGTGAAGTGCTTTGAGACGTCCGGTCGTCGTGAAAGGCGCTATATAAATGCAAGTCTTTCAATAGAGAATTTAGGAGAAATGTATTTACCCAGAGAGCAGTGAGAATGTGGAACTCGCTGCCGCGGGGAGTGGTTGAGGCGAATAGTATAGATGCATTTAAGGGGAAGCTGGATAAACACGAGGGAATAGGTTGTTATGGTGATGGGGTGAGATGAAGAGGGGCGGGAGGAGGCTCGTGTGGAGCATAAACACCAGCACGGACCAGTTGGGCCGAATGGCCTGTTTCTGTGCTGTACATTCTATGTAACTCTTTGTACTTTAAGTTTCTGACAGATTCTGTAAAGCTCTCCTGTGGTAAGATGAATATCGAGGCCTGCACCTGTACTGATGCAATAAAAATCTCTGCCGCCTCAAGGGTCCATAAAGAGTGAGTTTTGGACCGTCTTCATCCAGTCCATCACGGAACGAGTCAAAGGCATAAAACTGCCCAAAATCCAACACATCTCGGCACTAAAGAGGAGATTTACTACTATTGGTGGAGCAGCCAGTTACTCAGTGGTGCGCGAGAAAGAAAGGATGTCATTCACCTAACTGACAGCAGATGGCAGCAAAGAACCAGTATTTGATGGTGACCTGCTGACTGAAAGACTTGGGGGTGGGTGGGGGGGCGAAATTGTCCCCTTTTTTAGAGGCTCATTAGCGCCTCGGAAACTACCTGGGACTTTGTGGCGACGTTGCCACGCCCTGGGCCTCCGTTCAACCCGGCGGTGATGTTATTGGCGTGCGCGGCGACCCCTCACCGCCCTGCACAGACCCCTGACCGGTCGGTGAGGGGAAATTGCCCCTAGTTAGAGGGAAGGGCGCCCCACGCCACCATCTATTTTGCCTGCCGATCCTCGGGCCGGCTCCAGGACGTCTAAAGTGCTTTACAGCCAATGAAGTACTTTTGGAGAGTAGTCACTGTTGTAATGTGGGAAATGCGGCAGCCAATTTGTGCACAGCAAGCTTCCACACACAGCAACATGATAATGACCAGATAATGGCGTGGAAATTCCGACGTTCCGGGTCCGTACGGAGTGTGTACGGACCCGGGAAGGCATCGGAACAGCCGGTTTTCAGCGCACAATGCGCATACACTGAAAACCGGCTTTTCCGATCTGTCAAGCTGGAGATCCTCCGCATCTCGGGAGCGAGGACATCTGCAAGGGCAAGATAGCGGTATTTACCCATATCTTACCCAGCAAATGTCCTGAAAACTTTTGCGCCTGATCAAAGCAGGCGCATAGCCTACTTTTACAGACGCAAGTGTTTTAAAATACACAAAAACATGATAAAATTAAATTATAAACACATATTTTATTGTTAAAAACCCTCCCCACCATGGTAAGTTTATTTTTGATCATAATTAAAAAAGCTTTTTTAAAAATCGGGAAAATATTTTATTTTTATAAGACATAATAACTTTAATTTCAATAAATGTTAAATATATGTGGTCTGTTTTTAATTTTTTATTATTTTGTGTGTTTGCTTTTGTTCCCGTTAATAGCACTGAGAACTGGTAGATTCGCGAGTCTCAGTGCTATTAATGGGAACCTGTGAAATACTTACCTGATTGGCTGAGCAGTCACATGTGACTGCATCTTCTGCGTGGGACGGAAGCGCGCTTTGCAGCGCGGGAGGAGAAGGTATCCCCACCGGAATCCAGGGCGCCTCCGAGACCACCAGGTAATTTCGGAAAAATTCTCCGGTGAGGAGGCAATTGCCCGCGGGAAGACCTCCAGAGGAATTTCTGGGCCAATCTGTTTTTGTTAATGTTGATTGAAGGGATAAATATTCTCCCCCAGGACACCGGGGAGAACTCCCCTGCTCTTCTTCGAAAGAGTGCCACGCGATCTTCACCTGAGAGCGCAGATGGGGCCTCGGTTTAACGTCCGAAAGACAGATAGGTAGGGTGGTAGACATTTGTAACTCTGTTCCGTCAACGGCAATTGATGCTGGGTCAATTGTTAATTTCAAATCTGAGATTGATCGATTTTTGTTAACCAAAGGTTATTGTAGGATATGGGCCAAAGGTGGGGATGTGGAGTTAGGTCGCAGATCAGGTATGATCTCATTGAAGGGCGGAACAGGCTCAAGGGGCTGAATGGCCTCCTCCTGTCCCTATGTTGATGGTCTGTGTGCATCACAACACTCCTCTCAACTGGACGCTGGGACTCATTTCCCCCTCAGCGCCCTCAGTCACAGGAGGTGAGTGCAGTGGATCAAGCTCAAAAATAGATGTCTGTAGCTAAACATGTTGCCGGGTGACTGCTTGATCCACAGGATTACAATTGTGCCCGTGTATTGGCCTCGCTTTAGGGTTGGTCGCCCAGGGCTGAGTCTAGGCCAGCAAACTAGGCCCAGACCAAAATCTACCCCGTTTTGCATTGACATAAGAATCACAGCAAAAAAATCCGTCTTCTCTTATTCCTCAGAATAGGATATAAAGCACAGAAACAGGCCATTCGGCCCAACCAGTCCATGCCAGCGTTTATGCTCCACTCGACCCTCCTCCCGTCTTTCCTCATCTAAATCTATCAGCATAACCCTCTATTCCCTTCTCCCTCATATGCTTGTCTAGCCTCCCCTTAAATGCATCGATACTATTCACTTCAACCACTCTCTGTTGTAGCAAGTTCCACATTCTCACCACTCTCTGGGTAAAGAAGTTTCTTCTGAATTCCCTGTTGGATTTCTTGGTGACTATCTTATATTGATGGCCTCTAGTTATGCTCTTCCCCACAAGTGGAAACATTCTCTCTGTACCCACTCTATCAAAACCTTTCATAATTTTAAAGACCTTCATCAGGTCACCCCTCAGCCTTCTTTTTACAAGAGAAAAGAGACCCAGCCTGTTCATCCTTTCCTGATATGTATACCCTCGCATTTCTGGTAACATCCTTGTAAATCTTCTCTGCACCCTCTCCACTGCCTCAATATCCTTGTTATAATATGGTGACCAGAACTGAACGCAGTGCTCCAATTGGGGCTGGATTTTCAGTCTTCTGACGCCCCTGTTAGCATCCCGGGAGGGGGCAGCAATGGCGGGGGTGAGCTGTCCCGGGTGGCCAGCCAGCCTCCAGCGCCCCGCCGGGGTTTTCGGGGTTGGTTTAGGCGGGAGTGGCGGAGCATTACCGCCCGGGAGAGGTGAGCCGGTGTATAACGCCCCTGGGTTGCGACACCGGCTCAATTTTTGGCTCCCGCCCGACCTGTAGCGCCCCGCAGCGCCCCCTGCTGGGACCGCCTGTGAAAGCGGGCCGTCCGACCTACACCGGCCGCAGTGAGGTAAGTCATGTCCACCTCAGGTAACTGATTGTTTTTATTTTGCAATTTATGTCATGGTGGCGTTAGTTATTTATTGGGAATGTTTTTGCTGGGGGTTTTTTCAGCTTTTTTTTTCTCTCCCCAGGCCTCTCTCAGAGCGCTCCCCAGGCCGGCTGTTTAGCTCGGGATTTTCCCATGCTCAGCCGGCCTATTGCCCTGAGAGAGGTGTACAACGCCTCCCTTAGCGCTTCGCCCCCCCCCACACTCAGGGCCCAGCTGGTGAATTTTGCTGACTGAGGTGCAAACTGTTCCCGGGCACATACTTTACCGCCCCACCGCCATTACCGCCCTGAAATCAGCACAACCGAAAATTCAGCCCCGGGTGTGGTCTAACCATACAGGTTTAGCATAACTTCCCGACTTTTCTAATCTATCCCTCTAGAATAAATGGGTTTTCAGAGGACACTGCTGGCTGCCGGGTTATCTACCTATGTCCCTGATTTAGCACACTCAGCAGGATGGTGTAATGTACCCACCTGTGAGTACAGTTGGCAGAAGCTGTTGATGGCTACATCTGAGCCAGGGTGTGCCTGGAGATGGAGCACGCCGTATCCACCAATATGCTCGCGGCCTTCCGCAAGAGGTCGGTGCCAGAGGGACTGGAGTGCATTATTTCAACCGGGAACATGGTTTTAATTTAATTTTGATGAAGTTCCCGTTAATTTAGATTTATGGGCTTTTGTGCCCTTTACAAAAGAGGGTACTTGATTTAAACTCAAAATAGTTGAAAGATTCACCGTTTTATTTTTAATATATTGGTTTTAGTGCCCCTTTAATAAGGGGGCACTTGATTTATAGTGATCGGGGCCCAGGAGAGGCGAGGGCCCAGGGCCAGCATGGGCCAGCCCACACTGCGATATGTGCGTGCGCTAGATCTGTGCAGCAGAGCTGGTCTCCAGTCATCTTGGTTAACCCTTGCCACCGGACCAAGACCTAGCTCTGTCAAGCCCGTGTGGTGGCTGGTGTGCAACGGCCACCACACGTTAAAAAAATCCACGCTCAGGCATCTTCCACCCTTCAAAATGTAGTTCAGGATCTGGGATATTAGGTCTGTTATGTATGCATGCCAATGATGTAATGATGCACTGTAACACTAGACCTGAATATACCTTACCTGTACACCAGAGGGTGCTGCTGCTGGAGACCTAAGGGTCACCTGTACACTGCGGGTAACCCAGTATAAAAGGGAGCTCACCTCTTGGTGTCCTCACTCTAGGAGCTGCAATAAAGGACTACAGTCTGTACAGTTCAAGTGCCATACCCCTGCCTCGTGGAGTTATTAACAGAGTGCCTACATACACAATAACTGGCGACGAGGTCGCGAACTACACGCATAACAATTCACCGATGGGGAAGATTGGGACGCCTTCGTGGAAAGGTTAGAAAACTTCTTCATTGCCAACGACCTGGCTGGGGACTCACCGGCCACGCTGGCGAACAAGTGCAGGGCCACCCAGCTTAGCTGTTGTGGGCCCACTATCCATGGCCTCGTCGGGGACCTACTAACCCCAGTGAAAACAACAACCAAGAGCTATGGGGAACTCGTAACTTTAATACAAGAGCAACTGAAACCCAAAGAAAGCATCCTCACAAGCCAGACACCGGTTTTACACTCACCGGCGACCCGAAGGCCAAGAAAGTGCTAAGTATGCTGCAGATTTAAGAAGATTGGTTGCACCGTGTGATTTTGGCGACCTCCTCACCAAAGCACTAAGGGACATATTCGTTATTGGAATCGGTCACGAGGGCCTCCTCCACAAACTTCCTTCGGCGGACATCACAGTCAGCCTATAGAAGGCAATTAAAGTGAGCCAGGCCGACATGATTTCGGTCGGTGACTCCAAGCGAATGATGACCCACACCCAGGACTCTTACCTGACGAGCGCAGTGAACAGGATGGTGACTTTTAAAGGCAGAAATGCTGCCCCGAGTCGCGCAACCCTGAGCCCACCACATGGGGCCAACCGGTTAGCCCCGTGCTGGCGCTGTGGAGGAAACCACAGGGCCCACCAGTGCCGCTACAAAGTCTATGCCGGCAAAGGCTGCAACGCGAAAGGTCACCTTCAGAGAATGTGCAGAAAAAGCTTTACTCACCACGTCGCTGAAGAGTTGGCTGATCACCGGGGCTCCGACACAGGTGAAAACGAAGCTGCTCAACCCCTGGAAGGAGAGTAAGGAATTTATACCTGCTCCACCGAAAGTTCCCCGTGGAAGATGGAAGTAGATATCAATGGAGTTCCAGTTTCGATGGAGATCGACACAGGGGTGAGCCAGACGACCTTTGAAAAACTGGATCAATCCCGCCAAACGACCAAAACTGTCTCCTGTCCAGGCAAAGCTGCTCACCTACACCAAAGGCACTATCCCAGTGGTTGGCAGCGTGGACGTCCAGGTTTCCCAGGGTGGCGTGATGAACAAGCTCCCGCTGAGGATTGTTGCCGGTGATGGTCCAACGCTGCTGGGAAGAAGTTGGATGAAGCCGGTCCAAGTCGGTCGAAGCAACGACGACCCCTGGGCTCCAGCGATCGACATCCCATGCAGCCCTGAGCTTGGATCCATCGCTGCTTCTAGCAATCTTACCGTCCAGCTCGACTGCGCGGTGATGACTGCACAACACAATGGCGAGATCACCCAAACCGAACGTCCAGACCTCACCTTCCGGGCCGTGGCAGGATTCCGAGGGAAGAAGATCGGCGAAAAAGGTGGATTCCCGACATCAGTGACTGAATCTGAGAAGGAAAAGGTCACCACAGCCTACTTCAAGGAGAGCGGGAAGATGGCGGCCACACCACGAGGCGAAGAACCTAAAATCAAAATGGCCACGACAAGACCACGAGGGGCAGCTTTGGAGGAGCGAGACGTGGTACCGAGCGGCGAACCGGATTGGAAGGCCCCCTTAAAGGAGACCGGTAACTCAAAGAAATTAAAGGGACAGTTTCTGTTCTATATGAAGAAAGAGTCAGACTGAACACTATGAGCTCAAAATAAAGTGTGACCGTAGTCTTTTATTGCAGCTCTCCAGAGTGTCTCACTAACCTGTGAGGCCTCCTTAAATACCTGTGCTCCCAAGGGATTATGGGATCCCTTGGGACTCCAGGGGATGAGCCCTCTGATGGCTATACAGAGTAAATACAAATTTACATATACAACAACACTTCCCCCCCAAAGTCAATAATGTAACTATTTACAATATGAGTCAATTTGGGGCCCTTCTTGCTCTGGTTGATCGTCTCGGTGTGAAAGCTGGTGTTGTTGAATCAACTGTTGGGCCCTCGCTGGGCTGCTGTGCAGCTGGCCTTGCTGGGCTACCTGGTGTGTTGGGTCCTGCTGGGCTGCTGTGGTCAACCGTGGTGCCGGTTGGCACTGGTGTGTATGTTGGGGGATCAAAAAAGGGTCCAAGGTGGGTTGCTCAGGATAGTCCGTGAATCTGAGTTTGATTTGGTCCAAGTGTTTCCGGTGAATGAATCCATTTGAAAGTTTGACCCGAAACATCCTACTCCCCTCTTTGGCCACGACAGTGCCGGGAAGCCATTTGGGACCTTGTCCATAATTCAATACAAATACAGGATCATTGATTTCACGTAGGTCGTGTGTGGCAAACATGGCCCGCAGGCTTTCAGTAGTGGCAGCGGACATGCTGGCCGACATTATCTCACATTCAATCCACTTGGGGTATGCATCTACAACCACAAGGAACATTTTACCCAAGAACGGGCCTGCACAGTCGACGTGTACCCTAGACCACGGTTTGGAGGACCAAGACCATAAACTTAGCGGCACCTCCCTGGGTACATTGCTTAACTGCGAGCATGTATTACATCTGTGAACACAGGACTCATCGATACCGGGCCACCACACGTGGGATCTGGCTATCGCTTTCATCATTACGATGCCTGGGTGGGTACTGGGCAGGTCACTGATGAAGGTGTCTCTGCTCTTCTTGGGAACTACTACTCGATTGCCCCATAGAAGGCAGTCTGCCTGTATAGACATTTCATCTTTGCGCCGCTGGAATGGCTTTATCTCTTCCTGCATTTCCACTGGGACACTGGACCAGCTCCCGTGAAGCACACAGCTTTTGACTAGGGTCAATAAGGGGTCCTGGCTTGTCCAGGTTTTGATCTGTTGGGCAGGGAAGGGTGATTGCTCACTCTCAAATGCTTCCATAACCATGGCTAGAGCTGCGGGCTGCGACATTTCCACCCCCATGGTGGGCAATGGCAGCCTACTGAGAGCATCGGTGCAGTTTTCTGTGTCTGGTCTGTGGTGGATGGGCTAGTTGCATACGGACAACGTGAGTGCCCATCTCTGGATGCGGGCCGATGCGGTGGTATTTATCCCTTTACTCTCGGAAAACAGGGATATAAGTGGCTTATGGTCAGTTTCCAATTCGAATTTTAGCCCAAACAGGGATTGGTGCATTTTCTTTACCCCATAGCCACGCTAATGCTTCTTTCTCAATCATGCTGTAGGCTCTCTCGGCCTTAGACAGATTCCTGGATGCATAAGCAACCGGTTGCAGTTTCCCAAAATCATTCGCTTGTTGCAATACACACCCGACACCATATGACGACGCATCACATGCTAGTACCAAACGCTTACATGGATCATTCAACACAAGCAATTTGTTTGAGCATAACAATTTTTTCGCTTTTACAAAGGCATTTTCTTGGCTTTTGCCCCAAACCCATTCACCCCCTTTTCGAAGTAAGACATGCAGTGGTTCTAACAGTGTGCTGAGACCCGGTAAGAAGTTACCAAAGTAGTGCAGGAGTCCCAGAAACAACCGCAGCTCCGTCACGTTCTGTGGCCTCGGTGCTTTCTCGATTGCCTCCACCTTCACGTTGATGGGCCTGATGCCGTCCGCTGCAATCCTCCTCCCCAGGAACTCCACTTCAGGCACCAGGAAAATGCACTTCAAGCGTTGTAACCTGAGCCCCATGCGGTTGAGTCGACTAAGAACCTCGTCCAGGTTCTGCAAATGCATGACTGTGTCCTGACCTGTGACCAAGATGTCGTCCTGGAAAACCACGGTGTGCGGGACCTACTTCAGTAAGCTTTCCACGTTTCTCTGGAATATCAAATTCTAAACGGGCACCTGTTATAAATGAAAAGACCTTTGTGCGTGTTGATGCAGGTGAGTCCCTTCGATGATTCCTCTAGTTCCTGCGTCATGTAGGCTGAAGTCAAATCCAGCTTTGTGAACAACTTTCCTCCCGCCAGCGTTGCAAAGAGGCCGTCGGCCTTTGGTAGTGGGTATTGGTCCTGCAGGGAGAAACGATTGATAGTTACTTTGTTATCGGCACTGATTCTGATGGTGCCGTCTCCCTTGAGGACAGGGACGATCCATCTGGCCCACTCGTTGAACTCGATCGGTGAAATGATGCCCTCTCGTTGCAGCCGGTCTAGCATGATCTCTACCCTTTCTCTCATCATGTACGGTACCACTCTCGCCTTGTGATGGATGGGTTGCGCCCCCGGAATTAGGTGGATCTGCATTTTTGCTCCTTGGAATTTCCCGATGCCTGGTTCGAACAGCGAAGGGAACCTGTTTAAGACCTGGGCACACGAAGTGTCGTCAGCGGGCGATAGTGCTCGGACATCGTTCTAGTTCCAGCGTATCTTTCCCAGCCAGCACCTGCCGAGCAGCGTGAGACCATCGCCCGGTACCACCCAGAGTGGTAGCTTGTGCACGGCTCCATCGTAGGAGACCTTTACGGTAGCACTGCCGACTACAGGAATCAGTTCTTTTGTGTAAGTTCTTAGTTTCTTACGAATTGGAGTTAAGACTGGCCTTGAGGCCTTGTTGCACCACAATCTTTCGAATGTATTTTTGCCCATGATGGACTGGCTCGCGCCCGTGTCGAGCTCCATTGACACTGGGAGTCCATTTAGTTCAATATTCAGCATTATCGGGGGACAATTCATGGTGAATGTGTGCACCTCACGTAACCCTGCCTCCTCGGTCTGAGACTCTGGTTCGTCGTGATTCTCCGTGGATCTGTCCTCCTCTGCAACATGGTGGTTTGCAGGTTTAACAGGATTTGCAGCTCGCCTGCACATACGTTGGAGGTGTCCCATTGTTCCACAGCCCTTACAAACGTACCCTTTGAATTGGCATGAATGGAAACGATGATCACCCCCGCAGCGCCAACAAGGTGTTAATGGCCTTGCATTCATCACCCTTGATGGTGGACTCAGACATCCGTGGACGTGCAGCTGCAGGCATGTGTGACCTGCCCTGTACGTTGCGATTCGAAAACAACATCACTTTGTTCACAGTACTTGTAGCAGCACTTGTGTGCTGAAAGATTTGCTTAGTATTGTCACTGGTGGCAATGAACGCCTGGGCTATCGCTATGGCCTTACTCAAGGTTGGGGTCTCTACAGTCAAAAGCTTGTGAAGTATAGTTTCGTGGCCAATGCCAAGTATGAAAAAGTCTCTGAGCATGTGCTTCAAATGTCCTTCAAATTCGCAATGTCCTGCAAGGCGACATAACTCGCCACTTCCTGGCCTTCAGACCTTTTGTAGGTGTTGAACCGCTACCTCACCATCAGAACACTTTCCTTTGGGTTCAAATGCTCTCGGACCAGTGTGCACAAATCATCGTACGATTTCTCCATGGGTTTTGCTGGAGTAAGCAGATTCTTTATGAGGCCATACGTTGGTGTCCCACATATGATGAGGAGGATCGCCCTTCGTTTGGCAATGTTCTCTTGCCCATCTAGCCCGTTGGTGACAAAGTATTGGCGAAGTCGCTCCATAAAAGTTTCCCAATCATCTCCCTCCAAGAATTTCTCCAGGATGCCCACTGTTCTCTGCATTTTTGGGTTCGCTATCTGTATCTCGTCGCCAGTTGTTATGTATGGAAAAAGAGTCAGACTGAACACTGAGCTCAAAGTAAAGTATGACCGTAGTCTTTTATTGCAGGTCTCCAGAATGCCTCTCCAACCTGTGAGGCCTCCTTAAATACCTGTGCTCCCAAGGGATTATGGGCTCTCTTGGGACTCCAAGGGATGAGCCCTCTGGTGGCTGTACAGAGTAAATACAAGTTTACATATATAACAGTTTCACTCTAAAGATGCCAAGGACTTTAAAGTTAAAAGTGCAGTTTGCGAATGCAGGTATGCTAATGTAACGTTGAATTATGATGCCGGAGTAACTGATGAAAACAATGTAATGAATGCTTGTGAAAGTGATGTTAAGAACAAGTTTGTACTGTTAAATGATAATGATAGAAATTTTAGTATGACAAATGTAACCATGTATGAAGAGACCGAGATACAAGAAAGTGATGTAAATGCTGTAAGAAACAATGTAAAGAGAGATAACAATGTAGATTCGACTATGTATGATCAGAGCCAATGTGTCATGTAGACAGGAAGTAGACTGTTAAAGGACACCAGGTTCTACAGGGACAATGTAAATACCAGAGGTATCCCCCCTTGGGAGACCCCCAGGTCCAGCGGGCTACCTGACCATGTAGCCTTGATTTTTGGGACAAATGTGATGCCCCAGGAAGGGCTCACACACACCCAGTGAGAGCAGACCCACGGCAGGGACAGCAATCAATGGGCAGCACAGCCACCACCACTGGCAACCTGCCCCAGACCGGCCCTACACCCTCTGGCCACCAGGGCCAGCACCAGGAGCGAGAGGCCAGTACCCTCCAGCTTTCCTGGCGGACCCTGGGATGACCAGACTTTCATCACCAATGGAGGACAAGGAGCCCACACAGTCCTGTGGACCTGCCCATCACCAAACACCAGCACTTACCCACTCTACAGAGTATGTACCCTACCCACTGCACTGGCTCCACCACTGAGGGATCCCACAACAGTGACACCCACATGGTCTGTGTGTGAGGGAGGAGAAATGTATGAGGCCAGCCTCAAGCAGAGGGATCACACCTGGCACCCACACAACCCTCACCACAACCTCCCATAGCCCACTACTGATCACCTCCCCAGGTCATAGCAATAAGGACTTGAAAAAGGCTTAGGGGGGTGTGTTGTTATGTATGCATGCCAATGATGTAATGATGCACTATAACACTAGACCTGAATATATCTTACCTGTACACCAGAGGGTGCTGCTGCTGGAGACCTAAGGGTTACCTGTACACTGCAGGTAACCCAGTATAAAAGGGAGCTCACCTCTTGGTGTCCTCACTCTATGAGCTGCAATAAAGGACTACAGTCTATACAGTTCAAGTGCCATACCCCTGCCTCATGGAGTCATTAACAGAGTGCCTACATACACAATAAGGTCCTTCATTGTAACCCCTGTGAACTCATCCTATTTTGGCGTGGAAGCAAGTCATCCTTGTTTCAAGGGACTGCCTATGATGACTTGATTTATAGGTTCAACTTAAAATAGTTGTAGAGCTGTTGGGTTGGGAGTGGCTTAGCCAGTCACGCGATGTTCACAAGACTCAATAAAACCTCAGCCAGTTGGGTTCAGGGGGAACCACGATGATGCAGGTGGTTGTGAGCCTGGTGGATGAACTGATAATGTGTAGCGTGATTGTTAAACCTTTTACTAATAAACCAACTAGTTCTTAATAGCAATGTGTTGCTATGGATTCTTAAGCAAAAAAGCCACGAAGCAAATAAATTACACCATCCCTAAACCTCTTCGCCACTCTAGCCTGCTCCGCCATTCAATAAGTTCATGGCTGATCTGCTCTTGGCCTCAACTCCACGAACCCATGAAGCAAATACATTGCAAATTGGAAACAAACTTTTTATTTTAAGTGACACTATGCTGACAGAACAGCTGTCTGCTCTGTGCATGTGGCACTTAAACCAATTTACCGAAGTTCGTGTTGACACGTCAAAACTACAAATTGAATTCCTATTGACTTAACTTCTCGAGAGTGGATTCCATTACTCTGGAGTGTAAAAGACAATAAATAGCTCATTCCTCGATTAAACACTAATGTGCCACTCACTTACCAACCAAGTATATATAGCAAACTGGAACCAGATTGGCAGGACATCACTCACCTCTCTTCCTCAACCTCTTACCCATCACAAAACTCGGTGTATCTATCCTACCCATCATCATCATAGGTAGTCCCTCGAAATCGGGGAAGACTTGCTTCCACTCTAAAAATGAATTCTCAGGTGACTGAACAGTCCAATACGGGAATTACAGTCTCTGTCACAGGTGGGACAGACAGTGGTTGAGGGAAAGGGTGGGTGGGGAGTCTAGTTTACCACACGCTCTTTCCGCTGCCTGCGCTTGATTTCTGCATGCTCTCGGTAACAAGACTCGAGCTGCTCAGCGCCCTCCCGGATGCACTTCCTCCACTTAGGGCGGTCTTTGGCCAGGGACTCCCAGGTGTCAGTGGGGATGTTGCACTTAATCAAGGAGGCTTTGAGGGTGTCCCTGTAACATTTCCTCTGCCCACCTGGGGCTCGCTTGCCGTGAAGGAGTTCCCAGTAGAGCGCTTGCTTTGGGAGTCTCGTGTCTGGCATGTGGACAAAATATGGCCTACCCAGCGGAGCTGATCAAGTGTGGTCAGTGCTTCAATGCTGGGGATGTTGACCTGATCGAGGACACTAACGTTGGTCAGATAATATCGCCATGGCCACCATAGAATCACAGAATAGAATCATAGAATGGTTATAGCACAGAAGGCGGCCATTTGGCCCGTCGAACCCATGCCGACTCTCAGCTAGTCCCACCCCCCCTCCCTTTCCCCGTAGCCCCGCAAATGTTTTTCCTCCAGATACTTATCCAATTCTCTTTTGAAAGATAAAATTGAGTCTGCCTCCACCACCCTCTCAGGCAGTGAATACCAGATCCTAACCACTCGCTGCGTAAAAACGTTTCCCCTCATATCGCCTTTGGACCTTCTGCCAATCACCTTAAATCTGTGCCCTCTGGTTCTCGACCCTTCTGCCAATGGGAACAGTTTCTCTCTATCTACTCTGTCCAGACCCTTGGTGATTTTGATCACCTCGATCAAATCTCCTCTCAATCTTCTCTGCTCCAAGGAGATCAATCGCAGCTTCTCCAGTCTATCCACGTAACTGAAGTCCCTCATCTCTGGAATCATTCTCGTAAATATTTTCTGTACCCTCTCTAAGGCCTTCACATCCTTCCTAAAGTGTGGTGCCCAGAATTGGACACAATACTCCAGTTGGGGCCGAACCAGTGTTTTATACAGGTTCTTCATAATGTCCACGGCTTTTGTACTCTACACCTCTATTTATGAAGCCCAGGAGCCTGTAAGCTTGTTTAACTGCTTTCTCAACCTGCCCTGCCACCTTCAATGATTTGCGCACATGTACCCCAGGTCTCTCTGTTCATGCACCCCCTTTAGGATTGTACCATTTAGTTTATATTTTCTCTTCTCATTCTTTCTACCAAAATGCATCACTTCACACTTTTCTGCGTTAAATTTCATCTGTCATGTGACTGCCCATTTGACCAGCCTGGCCATGTCTTTCTGAAGTCTATCACTATCCTGCTCACTGTTCACTATACTTCCAAGTTTTGTGTCATCTGCAAATTTTGAAATTGTGCCCTGTACACCCACATCCTAGTCATTAATATATATGAAGAAAAGCAGTGATCCCAGTACCGAACTCTGGGGAACACCTCTGTATATCTTCCTCCAGTCCGAAAAACAACTGTTCACCACTACTCTCTGATTCCTGCCACTTAAAACATTTCATATCCATTCTGCCACTGTCCCTTTTATTCCATGGGCTTCAACTTTGCTGACAAGCCTATTATGTGGCACTTTGTCGAACGCCTTTTGGAAATCCATGTACACTGCATTACCTTCATCAAAAAACTTGACCAAATTGGTTAAACGCGCCTTTAACAAGTCTGTGCTGGCTTTTAACCATTTCTCTGAAATTTACCTCTCTTTTTCCTGCTGAATTGAAATTAAAAGAAATACTCAAATTAGGAGCAGGCGTTGGCCATTCAACCCCTCGAGCCTGCTCCACCATTCAATAAGATCATGGCTGAACTTCTACCTCAACTCCACTTTCCTGCACTTGTCTCCCTGTCCTTGATTCCCTTAATATCCAAAAATCTATCGATCTCTGCCTTGAATATACTCAACGACTGAGTCTCTACAGCCCCCAGGGGCAGAGAATTCCAAAGATTCACCACCCTCTGAGTGAAAAAATTTCTCCTCATCTCTGTCCCAAATGGCCGACCCCTTATCCTGAGACTGTGACCCCTGGTTCTAGACTCTCCAGCCAGGGGGAAACATCCTCTAAGCATCTACCCTGTCAATCCCCCTCAGAACCTTATATGGAGTTGAGGTCGAAGATCAGCCATGATCTTATTGAATGGCGGAGCAGGCTCGAGGGGCCGAATGGCCTACACCTGCTCCTAAATCTTATGTTCCTCCTGCGGACTCTTCTTTCCCCCTGCATCCTCACTGTGTAACAATTAACACGAATGGTACTGTCTCTTCCTCCAACAATAACAACAACTTGCATTTTTATAGTGCCACTGATGTAGTAAAGTGCCCCATGGTGCTTCACAGGAGTGATTATCAGACAAAATTTGACACCGAGCCACATTTTAAGGAGATATGAGGACAGGTGACCAATAGCTTGGTCAAAGAGGTAGTTTTTAAGCACAGTCTTAAAGGAGGAGAGGGAGGTAGAGAGGCGGAGAGGTTTAGGGAGGGAGTTCCAGAGCTTGGGGCCCAGGCAACAGAAGGTGTTGTGTATAGAAGAACTCCACGAGACTGAGTACTGTGAGCTAAACTTAGTGTGACCTTAGTCTTCTTTATTACAACTCCGGAGTGCCTAAACAACATAGCAGCCAACCTTTTATACTGGCCCTACATGTGTGTGCAGGTGATCATTAGGATTCCAACAGTCGCGCTCTCTGGTGGCAAGTATTACATAGTTACATACATAACATCACTCCCCCCCCCCAAAGTTTTCGGTACAAGTTATTTACAAGTTGAGGCGATCCGGAGCCCTTCACTCCCTAGTTGATCGTCTAGTTCAAGCCTGTGTGAGTTAGCCGGACCATTGCCGCACTGCACTGCGGCTGGTCTGACCGGACTGTCAGGAACGGTGGGTTCATCCTCGTGATTGACAGCGAGGTCGATTGCTGGTTGGGTGTGTGTTGGTGGATCGTCGATGGTGATGTCCTCTTCAAGTCGTTCCTGGTTGTCACTAAATTGCAATTTGGTCTGATCTAAATACTTTCTGCACGTTTGGCTATTTAACAGTTTGATTATAAACACCCTATTCCCTTCCCTGGCCAAAACAGTGCCAGCAACCCACTTGGGACCATGACCGTAATTCAGGACAAACACAGGGTCATTAACATCAATGTCACATGAAACAGCCGCGCGATCGTGGTACGTGTTCTGCCGGTGTCGTCGGGTTTCCACGTGATCATTAAGATCCGGGTGAACTAGGGAGAGCCTGGTTTTGAGGGCTCTCTTCATTAACGATTCTGTCGGGGGAACCCCGGTGAGCGAGTGGGGCCGCGTCCGGTAACTGAGCAGAATGCGAGACAAGCGGGTCTGCAGGGAGCCGTCCATCACACGTTTCATGCACTGCTTGATTGTTTGGACTGCTCGCTCCGCTTAACCGTTAGACACGGGCTTAAACAGAGCTGACCTGACATGCTCAATGCCATTTCAGGTCATAAACTCGTTGAATTCCGAGCTGGTGAAACACGGTCCATTGTCACTGACAAGGACGTCGGGCAAGCCATGGGTGGTGAACATGGCCCGGAGACTTTCAATGCTGGCTGTGGACATGCTGGATGACATGATTACGCATTCAATCCATTTGGAGTAAGCGTCCACAACTACTAAAAGCATCTTTCCTAGAAAGGGGCTGGCAAAATCTACGTGGATCTTGGACCTCGGTTTGGCGGGCCATGACCACAGACTCAGTGGAGTCTCCCTTGGTGCATTGCTCAGTTGCGAGCAAGTATTGCACTGATGCACACATGACTCCAAGTCCGAGTCAATGCTGGGCCACCAAACATGCGACCTGGCAATTGCCTTCATCATGACAATGCCTGGGTGGGTACTGTGTAGGTCGCGTATAAATGTTTCCCTGACTTTTTTTAGCAAAACCACGCGATTGCCCCACAAGAGACAATCCGACTGGATGGACATTTTATCTTTGTGTCGGTGAAATGGCTTAATTTCATCTTGCATTTCCCCGGGAACGGCCCCAGTTCCCATTTAGGACGCAACTCTTTACTAATGATAGCACAGGATCCTGGCTGGTCCAGGTCCTGATCTGGTGAGCTGCGATGGGTGACCCCTCGCTCTCAAAAGCATCCATGACCAGTAGCAAGTCAGCGGGCTGCGCCATTTCAACCCCAGTGGTGGGTAATGGTAGCTGGCTGAGAGCATCGGCACAGTTCTCCGTGCCTGGTCTGTGGCGGATAACATAGTCATAAGCGGATAATGTTAGTGCCCATCTTTGGATGCGGGACAAAGTATTGGTGTTTATACCTTTTCTCTCTGAAAACAGCGAAATGAGCGGCTTGTGGTCAGTTTCAAGCTCAAACCGAAGTCCAAATAGGTATTGATGCATTTTCTTAACTCCATATACACATGCTAACGCCTCTTTCTTGACCATACTGTAGGCTCTCTCAGCCTTAGACAGACTTCTAGACGCGTATGCAACCAGTTGGAGGTTGCCCGATACATTGGCTTGCTGTAACACACAGTCGACCCCGTACGATGAGGCGTCACAAGCTAGCACTAAACGTTTACATGGGTCATAGTCTACAAGTAATTTATTTGAACATAGCAGGTTCCTGGCCTTCTCAAAGGCTGTGTCTTGAGATTTGCCCCAATCCCAGTCGTCACCCTTATGTAGCAACATGTGCTCAACCTGGGTAGAAAGTTACCGGAATAGTTGAGGAGTCCAAGGAACGAATGCAGCTCCGTCACATTCTGTGGTCTGGGTGCGTCCTTGATGGCCTCTGTCTTTGAGTCCGTGGGTCTGATGCCGTCTGCTGCAATCTTTCTCCCCAAAAATTCGACCTCTGGTGCCAGGAAAACACACTTGGAGCGTTTCAGCCTGAGTCCCACTCTGTCTAGGCGACTTAGAACCTCTTCCAGGTTGTATAGATGTTCGATGGTGTCACGACCGGTGATCAGGATATTGTCTTGAAACACAATGGTGCGCGGAACAGATTTCAGCAAACTCTCCATGTTTCTGTGGAAAATGGCTGCAGCCGAGTGAATTCCGAAAGGGCACCTGTGGTATATAAACAGCCCTTTGTGTGTGTTGATGCACGTCAGTCTTTTCGAAGATTCAGCGAGCTCCTGTGTCATGTAGACGGAGGTTAGGTCCAACTTGGTGAATGACTTCCCCGCCCCCCCCCCCCCCCCGCGCTAACGTTGCGAACAGGTCATCCGCCTCGGGTAGCGGGTACTGGTCTGGTAGTGAGACTCGGTTAATCGTTACTTTGTAGTCTCCGCAGATTCTGACCGTGCCATCGCTTTTCAACACCGGAACAATTGGACTGGCCCACTCGTTGAACTCAATTGGCGATATGATTCCTTCGCATTGAAGTCTGTCCAGTTCGATCTCGACTTTCTCCCTCATCATGTACGGAACCGTCTGAGCCTTGTGATGGACGGGCCGTGCATCGGGGCCTAGATGGATCTGTACCTTGGCGCCTGTGAAGTTGCCGATGCCTGGTTCGAATAGCGAGGCAAACTTGCTCAGCACTTGAGCACACGAGGTGTCATCCACTGAAGATAGTGCTTTGATGTCGTTCCAATTCCATCTAATCTTTTCTAGCCAGCTTCTGCCGAACAGCGTTGGTCCATTGCCTGGAACAATCCACAATGATAGGTCATGCACAGCTCCATCATATGATACCTTCACTGCCGCACTTCCAATGACAGGTATGAGCACTTTGGTGTCGGTACGCAGCTTTGCATTAATCGGGCTCAGTTTGGGCCTTTGTGTTTTATTGCCCCATAGTTTCTCAAAAGTCTTCTGGCTCATTATTGACTGACTCGCACCCGTGCGAAAGGATTCCAAACAGCTGTTGCGCCAATCCTGCAAGTGAAGACAAACAGATGTGTTTGCTGGCTGTGTGTTCTAACAGTGACACTCACTGAGGCTCTGAACTGTTGCATCATGGATACTGGAACTCCATTTAATTTGACTTTCAGCATTATAAGAGGGCTCTTGGTGGTGAAGGTATGTACCCCATACACTTCTTCCTCGGGTCGCGTTTCCTGTGCTGTGTGATCCGTGCCGGATCGATCATCCTCTGCCACGTGGTGTGTCGCAGCACGTTTGCACATTCGCTGGAGGTGCCCCATCGTTACGCAGCCTTTGCACACGTAGTGCTTGAATTGACTTTGAAGGGCCCGATGATTACCCCCGCAGTGCCAACACGGTGCTAATGGATTCACATTCACCCCCAATGGCAGACTCTGAGTCATCACAGATCTTGCAGCCGCAGACATATAGGCCCTGCCATATGCAGTTCGGCCTGCTAGCGACGTCATTTTATATACAGTACTTGCCGGTGAGCTTCGATGTTGAGAAGATATCTGTTTGGTGTTATCGTCCGTGGCCATGCATGCCTGGGCAATCGCGATGGCACTGCTCAGGTCTAGGGTTTCAGCAGCCAGCAGCTTTCGAAGAGTGACCTCGTGGCTGATGCCCAGCACGAAAAGTCCAGCAGCATTTGCCTCAACGCAGCTCCAAAATCGCAAGGTCCCGCGAGGCGTCTCGGAGCGATGGTGTGTGTAAAAACGATACCTGGCCATGAGGATACTCTCCTTCGGCTTGAGGTGGTCCCGAACCAGCGTGCACAACTCTGTATATTCCTTCTCCGTTGGTTTTGTCGGTGCGAGCAGATTCTTGATGAGGCCATATATTTTAGGCCCACAGACGGTGAGGAGAACCACCCTGCGCTTGGCCGCGTTAGTGTCTCCATCCAGCTCGTTGGCCATGAAGTACTGGTCGAGATGCTCGACGAAGGCTTCCCAATCATCACCCTCTACCAATCTCTCTAATATTCCAACGGCAGCCATGGTTGTGTGAAGGTTCGTATTCTGTTACTCGTCGCCAATTGTTATGTATACAAGAATTCCACGAGGCTGAGTACTGTGAGCTAAACTTAGTGTGACTTTAGTCTTCTTTATTACAACTCCAGAGTGCCTAAACAACATGACAGCCAATCTTTTATACTCGCCCTGCAGGTGCGTGCAGGTGACCATTAAGACTCCAACAGTCACGCCCTCTCGTGGCAAGTATTATATAGTTACATACATAACAGAAGGCATGGCCACCGATGGTGGAACGATGAAATACGCAAGAGGCCAGAATTGAAGGAGCGCAGAGATCTCAGAGGAGGAGATTACAGAGATAGGGAGGGGGCGAGGGAGGATTTAAACACAAGGATGAGAATTTTAAATTTCTAGTTCACTCAATCTCAGAATCCTAACTCATTACCTCCCTCAGTTTTCCATCTCTCCTACAATCTGCAAGCTTTTAAGACCACCAAAGCTTTAATTACCTAACCACTGCTTATTGATTTGCCTGATCTATTTTATTCTGTTCAACCCTGCTGCTGTTGTTACATTACGAACCTCTGCACTTTAACCCCCCCACCACTCAGTAAGGTATAGGATGCTGGGACTGAGTGATGAGGTTATTATTTCTGGTTCAGAGGTCACAGTGGTAAAAGTGAGTGGTTTATGAATGTTGCACAGACCCTGAGATCGTTAATTGTGGCGGATTTCAATTATCCGAGCACTGCCTGGGAAACAGATGGACACTGTCAACAGCTGTCCCAGTTCAAATCCTCAGCAATGATGCAGAGAGAGTCCACAGGGTCAATGTCTGGAACATCGAGGATTCATTGATTATAATAGAAAGAAAGACTTACATTTATATAGCGCCTTTCACGACCACCGGACGTCTCAACGCACTTTACAGCTGTAATGTATTTGCTTTGTGGGTTCTTTTCTTAAGAATTCATAGCAACACATTGCTGTTAAGAACTAGTTGGTTTATTAGCAAAGGTTTACTACATTACCAGTTCATCCATCAGGCTCACAACCTTCTTCTTCTTAGGCTGTCCCTCGAATTTTTATCGAGGATGATTTGCTTCCACACCTCGCCTCTTCTGGGCCCCGATAAGTTCACCGGTGTTTCAATGAAGGACCTAATATTCCAGATCTCTAACTACATGTTGAAGGGTAGAAGATGCCTATGCGTGGATTTTTTTAACGTGGGGTGGCCGTTGCACACCAGCCACCACACGGGCTTGATAGAGCTAGGTCTTGGTCCAGTGGCAAGGGTTAACCAAGACGACTAGAGACCAGCTCTGTTGCACAGACCTAGTGCGCGCAAATATCGCAGTGTGGGCTGGCCCGTGTTGCCCCTGGGCCCCAAACTCACGCCTCTCCTGGGCCCCGATCATGTCACTCTGCAATCTCTTGCCGCTCCTTCGCCCCGACCTCGTTGCTCCTGCTGTACCTTCCCACGCTCCAATCAGCGACCTGGGTTATGGTGACATCCAATCCAGTCGCTCTCTTCACAGCCGTCGCCCTCCCGGACCAGCTCGTGCTGTACCTTGCAGAGGCAGGCCACCATGCTGCTCTCGTGCCGCCACACGCTGCTCCTTTTATGGCCCCAACCTGCCGCTGGTGGTCTCTCGCAGATCGGGGCTGTCATAGAATAGTACGGCACAGAAAGAAGCCAGTTGGTCCACTGCGCCTGCGCCAGCTCTTTCAAAGTGCAATCCAGTTAGTCCCACTCCCCCGCTCTGTTCCCATTTCCCTGCCACTTTTATCTCCTTCACGTATTTATCCAATTCCCTTTTGAAGGCTACTATTGATTCCGTACCCACCACCCTATCAGGCAGCGCGTTCCAAACCCGAAACCAAAAACAATTCTTTGCTTACGTCGCTTCTGCATCTTTTGCCAATCACCTTAAATCTCTGCCCTCTGGTTATCAACCCTTCAAGCCATTGGGAACTATGCCTCTTTAATTATTCTGTCTAAACCCTATCTAAACAGATCACAACCACCTGCCTCATCGTGGACATCCTGAACCCAACTAGCTGGGGTTTTATTGAGTCTTGTGAACAACATGTGACTGGCTAAGCCACTCCCAACTCAACAGCTCTACAAACCTGGGAACATACATTACAACAGCCAGTGAAGTACTTTTGGAGTGTAGTCACTGTTGTAATGTAGGAAACGTAGCAGCCAACTTGTGCACAGCAAGCTCCCACAAACAGCAATGTGATAATGACCCAGATAATCGATTTTAATGATGTTGATTGAGGGATGAATATTGGCCAGGACACCGGGGATAACTCCCCTGCTCATCTCCAAAATAGTGCCACGGGATATTTTACATCCACCTGAGAGGGCAGATGGGACATCCAAAAGACAGCACCTCTGACAGTGCAGCGCTCCCTCAGCACTACATTGGGAGTGTCAGCCTAGATTTACGTGCTCAAGTCCCTATAGTGAGACTTGAACCCTTAACCTTCTGACTCAAAGGCAAGCATGCTACCCACTGAGCCACAATGGGCCATAGTCTGCTGCGGAAGGGCATCGAACGACATCTGCCGTTAGTTAGACTTGCCCCTTGCACATTTCAGTTAAAAAAACATTTTCGTGGCAAGTTGCCGGTAACGGCAGTGACGGGAACCGTGCATCTGAGAGCTGAATGAACAGGACAAGCCGCTATGTATCTCTTTCACCACTCATATTGAAGGCTTGCGATGTTAACAGCGCAACGACTGAGAAGGAAGTGTGCGCGCGAGTTCAACGTCAAATCGGGTACTGAAAGAGAAATATGGTTAAAAATTTGGGTGCGCCTCCATTTTGCAAGACTTTGCATCAGGGTAGAAGTCTCGCCTCTTGCGAGAAATTGGGGTTAATGCCCCCAGAAAGAAGTGGAGCGCTAAATCTAGAGCGGGAGCGAGGCAGACGGCTCAGCAGCACTACGCACTGGGCCGCGTAGCACTGCCGCGTGGGAGGGGCTCTCCCCAGAATTAAAGAGGAGGGCCCAAGCTGCAAACACTGCATTAATGAAAGGGTCCCACCTGGACCAGCGGGGAGCGGGGGTGCCGTGCGAATAGCCAGGCTGACCGATCGCGGCATGGACACCAGCCATTTTTTTTACCAACAGCAGCACACCTCCCCTTTAACTCTCGCTCTGCTAACGGCCGTCCGCCCGGTACACGCCCCCCCCCCTGAACCTGTCGCTATCCTCGCCCCGCCACAGCTTCAGGGGGCAATGCCCAATGTAGAGTCCAGGCGCCGTGCACGGTGATAACGTCAGCAGAGTGAGGGGCGTTACGGATTACCACCGCCGCTAAACCCCTGTCGAATTTAGCGGGAGGCGTTAGTGGCACCGCGTCCGGGCGCAAAGACGTTTACGCCCTGCGTGCAAATGAGCCGGATTTCTCCCCCAAAGAGCGGCAAAGAACAATTGAATGAAGAGAGAGTGTAAAAAGAGTCAGAAAGGAAAAGTAGAACAAAAATACCTATTGGTTTTAAATTTTACATTTTTAAAATCTACAACAACAATTAAAAGCTGAAGGAATGAGAGTCCACATTTGTAATAGTAAATTTTCAGTGCCAGAGAGGTCGATTGGCAGTAAATTAACTCTTGTCACGTCCTCAACAGGAAACTTAGACTGTAATGGACAAGACTTTGTGCGGCGAGTTTAGTTCGTATCTACCACGCAAGCCATGTTCCCTGTAAGCTCCAGGGACACCGCGCGGCCGGCTTTTCAGTGCAGAGACCGGGCACGCACTGTATTCTGAACGGCCCACGCAGCCCGTTAAAGGAGCCACCAAACAACATTACAGGGAACATTGTGCTCAAATACAGTAGCTTCACGCCATTCAAGGTAGGTCTGTGGTGAGGGCGACAGCAAGATGCTTGGGACAGCGACGTTTAGAGTTTTGGGTTCCTCCGTGCACCTGACCCTCGCCTGAGGTTACTGTACCATTTGCGCATAAGTGAAGCGAGTGCCTTTCGCTTCAGTGCCTGAAAGGGCGGTCGGTAGAAGCAGATTCGATAGTGACTTTTGAAAGGGAATAGAAGTGCATAGAAACAGGCCAACCGGATGTATTTGAATCAGAAAAATTTGCAAGCCTATGGAGAAAGAGCAGGGGAGTGGGACTAATTGGATCACTCTTTCAAAGAGCCGGCACAGGCACAATGGCCTCCTTCTGTGCTGTACCACTGGTGCAAAGCGTTACTTTGCCAACAAATTATGGCCCAATAATAGTAGAACTGGAATGCTTAAAGTTTAGTATGCAACAATAACGCAAAAATATTGCACTTTAAAAGACAAGAGGGAATGCAAGGTATGTTTCAATGAGTCATTGATTCATACAGCAAATAACAATGGACATGTATCATGAAAAAGTTGCACCACTCTAAAAATAGACAAAGTACTTGGTCGAGACAACTTGGCATGCACAAGGCTCAAAGGAGATGAGGGATAACATTCGCAAAGTTTTAGCTATAATCATATTATAATTCATACAATCATAGAATAGTAGAGCACAGAAGGAGCACAGAAGGAGCGGCAAGAGTTCATAGAGGGACGTGATCGGGGCCCAGGAGAGACGTGGGTTTGGGGCCCAGAACAGCCGAGGGCCCAGGGGCAGCACGGGCCAGCCCACACTGCAATATGTGTGCGCACTAGGTCCATGCAGCAGAGCAGGTCTCCATTAGCCTTGGTTAACCCTTGCAACTGGACCAAGACCTCGCTCTGTCAAGCCCGTGTGCAATGGCCACCCCACGTTAAAAAAAATCCATGCACAGGCATCTTCCACCCTTCAAGATGTAGTTCAGGATCTGGAATATTAGGTCCTTCATTGAAACACCTGTGAACTGTAGAATTTACCAATATTTCGCAAAGATTCCTGGTACCTTTCCCCTGCAGAGGAGAAGAACCCCTTTCTGGACTTTTAAAATGCATTCATGGAGACCCCCCCCACCAGTGTTTGGACTCATTGGAAAGGGAATTTAATTTGGAACTATCTACCAGAAAGTTTGAAATCCTAAAGTGCATATGGAAGAAACTACGAACTTTAATCAAATTTGAGATTTTTAAAAGATGGATGTTGGGTCGTCAAGAAAAGGGGTGGGGTCCATCTCGAAAGGGCCAGTTTGGACATTGGAACTAATCAAGTTGTCTGGGAATTGTTTACTCTCTCAAACTTGCCCCTAGAAAACATTAGCATTCAAACAATGGAAGAAACAGTATCACCCCACCCAGAGGATCCAAATGTCACATACATATTCCAACACTTTTTCAACAGGCATAGAAATATCTGGCTCAGGCCAGACTAGCACAATGGACGAGAGCTGATCAACTTCGAAAAGCCTATTAACGCCAGATTAAAACCACTTAATCAAGTTTCAGTTAGCTGGCTGGACAATCGAAACAAAGAGCTGGGCAAGGTTCGGGGGGGTGGGGGGGAAATAAGAAAGCCTTTTTGGGATATATCTATCCCCCAGTTTTACAAGGAAAAACTAACAGAGCACAGACTCGAACTCACACAGACTCGAACAGGACACAGACTCAAACACAGACAGAGACACAAGCAGCCGGTGTGAAGAAATGGAATAGTGAAGGAAATTACAAGAAATCGTCAAGGACCAACCGAGCATGAGGCCCACGAAACGGAAGGTTGTCAGCAACCAAATCTGCCACCACAACCAGCGAAACGACCAACCGAAACCAACTCAGCAAAAACTGAAGAATCGACATTTATTTCCACTCTACAATCTACTTCTGAACGACCGATGGGTGAAAAATTACCAAAAAGGACTAACTGAAACTATTGCTAACCAAAGAAAGTGGGTACTTATCCCATATATCCAAAACGCAACCTACCACATCAACGGACTCGCCCCAACTGAAGACTATGCAGTCCGAAGTCCTCTCCTCCGTCCGGGGTGTGGCTCGCCTAGAAGGCCAAGTGCAGCAAACCCCAAAACCGCAATTCACTGGCAACTGTCTAAATGGATTGGTGAGCATAGCCCCTGAACCCCCAGAGCTATAACTTAGTTAGTTATGAGAATTGGGAGGGGGAGGCTGGGATAACTTGTGTAAATGTATCTGCATTCTCTTCTTTACCCCATTTAGAGTTTAAGCTGTATTCTTTTCCCCACAGGCTGTAATTTGACATTTTATTCAATATGTTGTACCCCTCAGTGTGTAATGGTATTCCTATTCTGTGTGTGTTATTAAAGGTGTGCCTTTTACTTCTTTTTAAACACTTTTTTCTTCTTTTTACTTCTTTTTAAACTGCTTCCTACCTTGAAACCAATTGTCTGTCCAAGTCTGTCACAGTCCCTTCATAATTCCAGTGTCTAGAACCAAGGGTGTGGGAGCGATTCAGAACCGCTCATATAAGGTCAGAAAGGAAAGCTGACCCCCTGAAAACCACCCCTTACAGAACTCATCCCTTTCTTGGCATGTGTAATGTCTGTAAGCTTGTAATGCTTGTTGCTCCACACTGTGGATGTGGACGTATTGTGTACTGCAGCTGCATAGTTAATCATTAAACAGAACAGGCTTTCCGGAGAGTTCCGAGAGAGCAACCTGCATGTTAGGAACCTGTGTGTGCTGTGCTCTGTGAAGATATCACAGTTGGCGACGAGGATGGGATTTTTCGGATGTTTAAAGCTTAAATTTAGTTGGTGAAGGATTCAGCCAGCTGACAGAAGACTTTGGAAGTTTCTGTCTTTGAAAAAAAAAGCTACAAAATCCAAGGTAAAAAAACAGCACACGGTGTGAACAACTAAAGTTTAAAATGGCAGATGCAATCGGATATTTGGGTGAATATAGAAATGACCGGGAACGTTTTAAAGCATATGTGGATCGATTAGAAATGTTTTTCACTGCAAATAACATAATCGAAGTTCCAGACAATGCAGTCCAGAACCAGGCTGTGCTGGAATGTAAGAAAGTGATCTTCTTATCAGTGGCAGGTCCAGCATTGTACAAAACCCTTGTAAATCTGCTTGTGCCTGACGAGCCAAAACACACAATGCTTAAAGAGATTTTAACGAAGCTGGAGCAGCACTATAACCCTAAACCGTTAGAAATTGCTGAAAGCTATCGTTTCGGGATTCGGAATCAAAAAGCGGATGAAAGTATTGCTGATTACATCATAGCATTAAAAAAGCTAACGATGCACTGTAATTTTGGAAACTTTCAAAACCGAGCATTACGGGATCGTTTTGTTTGTGGGGTGAAAAATGATGCAATGTGAAGGAAGTTATTGACGATGGATGACTTGACTTTTGAGCTTGCTTGTCAGACAGCGAGGGTGACGAGCATGGCCGAACAATATTCCCGAGAATTAAATAATAATTACGGTCGTCAGTCAACCGAGGTAAATCGCCTGCAGGTTCAAAGTAAAAGACGGCCATGGCCGAAAGTCTCAGAAACTGGAAATTCTAACAGAGCGTTGAAGTCGTGCTATAGGTGCCTGGGACAACACATTGCTCAAAGTTGTCCATACGTGAAGGCAGAGTGTTTCTTCTGCAGAAAGACTGGGCATCTTGCGAAGGCATGCTGACTGAAGGGTAAACCAGTTTTTAAAGCTATGAGTCCAGCGTTCAAAGCTAGGAGTAGAAATCCCAAGAGACTACATAGCATGGAAGAACAACAACAGGACGAGGAGATGTTAGAGTTACACGGCATCAGGAGCGCGAAGTTAATGGACAGCGATTCGGAAAGCATCAAAATCCACATAGATGTTGCGGGATTCAAGATACCAATGGAAATTGACATGGGTGCCTCCGTGAGTGTATTACCAGAATCACTGTACCGCCACAAATTGCATGATTTTCAACTGGAGAAATCCAAGATAGAGCTGCGAGGCTACTCGGGAGAGAAAATTCTTGTGGTAGGTCGTATCACCGTACCGGTGAAATATAAAGATCAATTTCAGAACTTGCCTCTAATAGTAGTGAAAGGTGACAAGTCTGCTTTACTAGGAAGAAATTGGTTGAGCTCATTGAAGCTGGATTGGAGTAAGATTTTCTGTGTGGAAGCGAGATTTTCATCAATGGAAGAGGTTATCAAGAAGTATCCGAAGGTGTTCTGTGAAACAGGCAGTCCGATCCAAGGCTTCAAGGCGAGTGTCAGGGTACAGAAGGATGCTAGATCGGTTTACTACAAGCCACGTTCTGTACCATATGCACTCAAGGAGAAAGTTGAGCAAGAACTCAAAAGACTACAGATTGAGAACATTATTTGTAAGATAGATCGATGTAATTGGGCTACACCCATTGTTGTTGTACCTAAGTCTGATGGTAAAATAAGATTGTGTGGTGATTATAAGGTAACCGTAAACCAAGTTCTAGAGGGTAATGTCCCCAATGCATTGCCCGAATATAGAAGATTTGTTCACAACACTGACAGGTGGTCAGATCTTCTCAAAACTGGATCTTACGAATGCCTACTTACAGCTTGAACTAGATGAGGACTCCAAGTCATGTTTGACTATAAATACTCATCTAGGCCTATATCAATTTAATAGGCTACCGTTTGGAGTGTCTTCCGCCCCTGCCATATTCCAAGGGGTGATGAACCAGATTTTGCAAGGTATTGAAGGGGTAGTATGTTATTTGGATGACACACTAATTTCAGCACCAAATTGGCAAATTCATAATAACATATTGAATGAAGCCCTCAAACGGCTAGAGAAGCACAGAGTACAAGTGTCTGCTCGTAAGTGTGAGTTATTTAAAAACTCAGTGGAGTACTTAGGGTACAGAGCAGACAAAGATGATTTACATCCAACCATGGAAAAATTGGATGCAATCAGAAATGCACCCACTCCCAGGAATGTCACTGAACTTCGTTCATCCTTGGGTCTTTTGAACTATTATGGGAAGTTCCTACCAAATTTGGCTACAGTATTACATCCACTGAATGAACTTTTGAAAAAACAGGTCCAGTGGAATTGGTCAAAAGAATGCGATGCAGCATTCAAGGAGTGTAAAAACAAATTGGTAGAGAGCACCATGTTAGTTCACCATGATATATCTAAGGAGATTAAGCTAGCATGTGATGCCACTCCGTATGGAGTTGGGGCAGTAATCTCTCATGTATTAAGTAGTGGGGAGGAGAGACCAATTGCTTTTGCTTCACGCACTCTCAGTGCCAGTGAGAGAAATTATGCGCAAATTGAAAGGAAAGCTTTGGCATTAATTTTTGGGGTTGAGAAGTTTCACAAATGCTTGTATGGTCATAAATTTACCATTGTTACGGACCATAAGCTCCTAACAGCAATCCTCCATCCAAAGTCCCCAGTTCCAACATTAGCTGCAGCCCGAATGCAGAGATGGGCTTTAATTTTGTCAGCATATACATATGATATTGAATACAGACGATCAGCTGATCACAGTAATGCTGATGCAATGTCTAGATTGCCTTCCCCATCACAGGTTACACCTGATAGGGAAGAAGTGTTTTATTTTTCATACATTGATGAACTGCCAGTCACAGCTCAAGAGATTGGTAGAGCAACCAAACGTGACCCAGTGATGTCAAAGGTGTATGAGTATATTGCAAATGGATGGCCAAATCCAGGAGAGAATCAGAATGAAAGTCTGAGTCCGAGTCAGGAAAACAAAGAGCCTGAAGTTAGAGTGAGTGCAAATGAAAATCAAGGAAATTCCATGGAGGAAAATGTTCCTCAAATGAGTATGAAATCAACACCATGTTTGGAAGGTTCTGTTCGAGAGTGAAGGTATCCTCTTCGAAACAGAAAACAAATGGTAAAGTTAAATTTGTAAATATGTATAAAAATGAAAGTTATTTATGATGTTTGTTATGATGGCTTTTTCATTAAGGAGGGAGAAGTGTAATGTCTGTAAGCTTGTAATGCTTGTAGCTGCACACTGTGGATGTGGACGTATTGTGTACTGCAACTGCATAGTTAATCATTAACCAGAACAGGCTTTCCGGAGAGTTCCGAGAGAGCAGCCTGCATGTTAGGAAGCTGTGTATGCTGTGCTCTGTGAAGATATCACAGCGTTGAAGCAAGTCATCCTCGTTTCGAAGGACCGCCAATAATCATAGCACAGAAGGAGGTCATTCGGCCCATCGAGTCTGTGCTGGTATTTTCGAAGAGTTAGATCCACTCTCCCCACTCTTTCCCCATATCCCTGCAATTTTCTCTCCGTCAATTGTTAATCCAACTAGGAGGCATAGTTTCAGAATAAGGGGCTGCCCATTTAAGAAGGAGATGAGGAGGAATTTCTTCTCTCAGAGGGTTGTGAATCTTTGGTATTCTCTACCGCAGAGAGCTGTGGAGGCTGGGTCATTGAATATATTCAAGGCTGAGATGGACAGATTCTTGAACTACAGGGGAGTCCAGGGTTATGGGGAATGTGGAGTTAAGGGGCTAGGATCAGGTCAGCCATGATCTTATTGAATGGCGTAGCAGGCTCGAGAAGCAGAATTGAGTGTAACATCTCCAAGTTTGCAGATGACAGTAAACTGGGTGGCGGTGTGAGCTGTGAGGAGGACGCTAAGTGGCTGCAGGGTGGCTTGGACAGGTTAGGTAAGTGGGCAAATGCATGGCAGATGCAGTATAATATGGATAAATGTGAGGTTATCCATTTTGGGGGCAAAAACACGAAGGCGGAATATTATCTGAATGGCGGCAGATTAGGAAAAGGGGAGGTGCAACGAGACCTGGGTGTCATGGTTCATTAGTCATTGAAAGTTGGCATGCAGATACAGCAGGTGGTGAAGAACGCAAATGGTATGTTGGCCTTCATAGCTAGAGAATTTGAGTATGGCAGGGAGGTCTTACTGCAGTTGTACAGGGCCTTAGTGAGGCCTCACCTGGAATATTGTGTTCAGTTTTGGTTTCCTAATCTGAGGAAGGATGTTCTTGCTATTGAGGGAGTGCAACGAAGGTTCACCAGACTGATTCCAGGGATGGCTGAACTGTCATATGAGGAGAGACTGGATCAACTGGGCCTTTATTCACTGGAGTTTAGAAGGATGACAGGGGATCTCATAGAAACGTATAAGATTTTGACGGGACTGGACAGGTTAGATGCGGGAAGAATGTTCCCGATGTTGGGGAAGTCCAGAACCAGGGGACATAGTCTTAGGGTAAGGGGTAGGCCATTTAGGACTGAGATGAGGAGAAACTTCTTCACTCAGAGAGTTGTTAATCTGTGGAATTCCCTGCCGAAGAGAGTTGTTGATGCCAGTTCATTGGATATATTCAAGAGGGAGTTAGATATGGCCCTTACGGCTAAAGGGATCAAGGGGTATGGAGAGAAAGCAGGAAAGGTGTCCTGAGGCAATGATCAGCCATGATCTTATTGAATGGCGGTGCAGGCTCGAAGGGCCGAATGGCCTACTCCTGCACCTATTTTCTATGTTTCTATGTTTCTATGTTATGGAGGGAATTCCCGAGCTTGGGGCCCAGGCAGCTGAAGGGCGGGGTAAAGGAAATTGGGGGATGCTCAAGAGCTGCCCAGAAGACAGTCTAAATGGCTGCAAGAGGCAATTGGATGTGTTTCAGGAGAGAGAAGGGATTGAGCGACACGGTGAGAAAGACACAATTGTTGGGTCGATCTCTTAAAAAGGGGAAGGTAACATTTGGGGGCTTAATGGTCCTTTACTGCTTATAAAAAGCCTTAAGTTCTGATTTATGGAGTACCAGAAATAATGATTTAAGCCACAGACCATTGATTAGAAGACATTTATTTTGAATTTAACAAAAAGTTACACTAACTAAATTGGATACACATTGCCATTCATAGTGTTTGTACAATTTCACCTAATTTCTTTGTATTCCATGCTCCAAGTGATTGGACAGCAGAAGGGAAGGGCAACAGGGGACTAGCTGTGTGCCAAATATTGTTTATTGCCATTCATTTGAAAATCATTTGCAAAAGCACATTGCAAGAGCCCCAGGAGAGCCGTTAGGGCTGATCATTATTTAAGGGGCACATTTGGAATAAGTAAGTGGCAATTATCATGTCATATCGGCCGATAATTTGAAAGCTGTGTTTCAGATCATCATAAGCATTTGGAAGGCTCTTGGCTTATCGAGTTAGGGAGTCAGGTGAAACTTTCTCACCCGAAGGGGAATAGAGTCATGCAATGCGTTGGCAGGGAGAAATGTCCATAGACTGACTTTAAATGCATCATCAAAATGGAGTCAACCAGCATGCTTGAAAGAAAAAAGAAAGACTTGCATTTATATAGCGCCTTTCACGACCACCAGACGTCCCAAAGCGCTTTACGGCCAATGAAGCACTTTTTGAAGTGTAGCCACTGTTGTAATGTAAGAAATGCCAACTTTGCACATAGCAAGCTTCCACAAACAGCAATGTGATAATGACCAGATAATCTGTTTTAGTGATGTTGGTTGAGGGATAAATATTGGCCCCAGGACAACCGGGAGAACTCCCCTGCTCTTCTACACAATAGTGGCCATGGGAGATTTTACATCTACCTGAGAGGGCAGACGGGGCCTCGGTTTAACGTCTCATCTGAAAGACGGCGCCTCCGAGAGTGCGGCACTCCCTCAGTACTGCCCCTCCGACAGTGCGGTGCTCCCTCAGTACTGCCCCTCTGACAGTGCAGCACTCCCTCAGTACTGTCCCTCTGACAGTGCGGCGCTCCCTCAGCACCACACTGGGAGTGTCAGCCTAGATTTTTGTGCTCCAGTCTCTGGAGTGGAGAAATGAATGCTGGGAAAGGAAATGAAATAAATGTTGGGAATGGAAAGGGGTAATGCTAATCAATCCATGGAGGGATAGATGGCAAGCCTTCTAAATCACAAGGCCGGGGATGGCTTGTTAAGGGAGGGTCATAAAGGTGTTCTGCCTTCTCTGGACCTGTGTGTGTGTGGCCCCTTTGTTAACAAAGATCTGGGAAGCTAAGGAGTGAATGAACAACCTTACATGTTTGGGTGTCTGGCCCTTCAATAACTTGAAGGGCATCAGGGCGATGTGAGGCGATTGACATCAAAAGGACTGAGCTCTACTAATGCCTCTTTCACTCAGACTGAATAGGATTGAAGAACTGATGAACTGCTGAGCATAGCTACATTCACCACACGACCTACTGCATCAGCAACAACTTGTATTTATATAATGCCTTTAACGTAGTAAACCATCCCAAGGTACTTCACAGGTGTGTTTTAAGACAAAACAAATAAATTTGACACCGAGCCACATAAGAAGAATTTACGGCAGATGCATGGTCAAAGAGGTAGGTTTTAAGGAGCTTATTAAAGGAGGAAAAGAGAGGCGGAGAGGTTTAGGCAGGGAGTTCCAGAGCTTGGGGCCCGGGCAACAGAAGGCACGGCCACCGATGGCTGAGCGATTATAATCAGGGATGCTCAAGAGGGCAGAATTAGAGGAGTAGAGACATCTCGGGGGGTGGGGTGGGGGGGGGGGGCTGAAGGAGATTATAAGATAGGGAGGGGCAAGGGCAATGGAGGGATTTGCAAACAAGGATGAGAATTTTGAAATCGGGGCGTTGCTTAACCGGGAGCCAATGTAGATCAGCGACCACAGGGGTGATGGGTGAGCGGGTCTTGGTGCGAGTTAGGACACGGGCTGCCGAGTTTTGGATCACCTCTGGTTTACGTAGGGTAGAATGTGGGAGGCTGGCCAGGAGTGCATTGGAATAGTCAAGTCGAGAGGTAATCTAGTCATAGATGAGGGCTTCAGCAGCGGGTCAGCTGAGGCAGGGGCGGAGACGGGCGATGTGGCGGAGATGGAAATAGGCGGATTTAGGTTACTTTGGGCCAAAGTTGCATATCACCCCGTTACAGAACTTGTGGTCACCCCCCCCCCCACCCCGAGAGGAAGCAGAGCGCAATGTCGGGCACTTCGCTTCCTCTCCGGGCTTCCTCTGCGCATAGCGCTGACTCGTTTCAAGGGTCCTCCCCTTTCGTTAAAGGGGAGGACGCGCTGCGAGCTCCACAGGGCTTTTGATTGGGTCTGCACTGGGCCAGCAGGGGATGCGGGGTGTCCTGGACACAGTCCGGCACCGAAACGGAGTGCCAGGCTACGTCATCGCGGCGTGGACCCCCCACGAAAATGGACTCCTTGCCGTTAATTTTCGACCCGGTGGCGTTCGGCGGCCCGAGACACGCCACCTGCAGCTGCCGATGTTTCTGGCCGGACGCTGCTGCAGGTGGGCGAATTGTCAATTTCGGGGCCGTGATGCTAACGGGGCGATGCGCACCGCAATGACGTCACAATCTCCGGGCGCAGGAGATCGGGGCGCAAAGGTGGAGCACCACGGCTAAACCCCCTCCCAATATGGCGTGAGTCGTTAATGGCACTGTGCCCGGTCGCAAACTCATTTGCGCTCAGTTCGCGCCCCCTGGGGGCAGTAAGGGAAGGTGCAAAAAAACATAAGAACATAGGAAATAGGAGCAGGAATACGCCTTATAGCCCCTCGACCCTGCTCCGCCATTTAATACGATCATGGCTGATCTGATCATCGACTCAGGTCCACTTCCCTGCCCGCTCCCCATAACCCCTTATCCCCTTATTATTTAAGAAACTGTCTATTTCTGTCTTAAATTTATTCAATGACCCAGCTTCCACAGCTCTCTGAGGCAGCGAATTCCACAGATTTACAATCCTCAGAGAAGAAATTTCTCCTCATCTCTGTTTTAAATGGGCGGCCCCTTATTCTAAGATTATGCCCCTAGTTCTAGTCTCTCCTATCAATGGAAACATCCTCTCTGCAACCACCTTGTCAAGCCCCCTCATAATCTTATACGTTTCGATAAGATCACCTCTCATTCTTCTGAATTCCAATGAGTATCGGCCCAACCTACTCAACCTTTCCTCATAAGTCAACCCCCTCATCCCCGGAATCAACCTTGTGAACCTTCTCTGAACTGCTTCCAAAGCAAGTATATCCTTTCGTAAATATGTAAACCAAAACCAAGTGAGTGCAAGTTAGAGAATTTCTAGCCCTAAAAGCTTTGAGTGCACAGTTCTCAGCTATTAGATCCTAGTTTAGTTCTAGTTCTTGTAGTGATCTTTGCAGTAGAAGGTGTGGGAGTTCTTTCTCTAGTGTACATAGAAGGGTATCTCTGTAAATCGAAAAGTGCAGCTCCGACAGAGGGAGATAAAGGTTACAGAATTTAAGATTATACGGTTGCAGCAACCAGATACAGGTAGATAAAAGTTTGTCACAAGTTTCCCTGAAATCAAGGGAGGAGCGATTTAAGCCAGCTAGTCCAGATAGACCCACCAGCACGGAAGCTGAATTTAGTCAGGAGCGGAGGATTCAAGAGGAACAGATAGTATCTCAACAGGAGGAGATTCATCTCTCTGATGTCTCAGAAGGTAAACACCTTCCTCCCAGGGGAAAGCAAGGCAACCAATAAGAACATAAGAAATAGGAGCAGGAATAGGCCATACGGCTCCTCGAGCCTGCTCTGCCATTTAATAAGATCATGGCTGATCTGATCATGGACTCAGCTCCACTTCCCTGCCCACTCCCCATAACCCTTGACTCTCTTATCGCTCAAAAATCTGTCTATCTCCACCTTAAATATATTCAATGACCCAGCCTCCACAGCTCTCTGGGGCAGAGAATTCTACAGATTCACAACCCTCTGAGAGAAGAAATTCCTCCTCATCTCAGTTTTAAATGGGCGACCCCTTATTCTAAGACTATGTCCCCTAGTTTTAGTTTCCCCTATGAGTGGAAATATCCTCCTTGCATTCACCTATCGAGCCCCCTCATTATCTTATAAGTTTCAATAAGATCACCTCTCATTCTTCTGAACTCCAATGAGTATAGGCCCAACTTACTCAACCTATCCTCATAAGTCAACCCCTTCATCTCCGGAATCAACCCAGTGAACCTTCTCTGAACAGCCTCCAATGCAAGTATATCCTTTCGTAAATACAGAGACCAAAGCAGTACTCTAGGTGTGACCTCACCAATACCCTGTACAGTTGTAGCAGGACTTCTCTGCTTTTATACTCTATCCCCCTTGCAATAATGGCCACCATTCCATTGGCCTTCCTGATTACTTGCTGTATCTGCACACTAACTTTTTGTGTTTCATGCACAAGGATCCCCAGTCGATCCACGCCAGCCCATGAGGACAAGATCATATATGTTCTTGAAATATTGCTATGTGCAAACGTGGAAGCTTCAATAGACGGGCTAGTTAATGCTGTTAACTTGTCAGCTATTTGAGGATTCTAATTTTAAACTAATTTCACCAATTTGCATCAATCTCGGACACTCATCTCAACTGTAAATTTATAATCAGCAAGCAGTTAATGATGAATTGCTATGATATAACAGAACCGCCTCCTATTTATTTTGTCAATGAACTTCATCCACATTGCAAATAGCTTTACTGCAAATGAAGTACTTTTTGAAGTGTAGTCACTGTTGTAATGGGGGAAACATGGCAGCCCACTTGCGCACAGCAAGCTCCCACAAACATCAACGTGCTAACGACTGGATAATCTGTTTCGGTGATGTTGGTTGAGGGATAACTATTGGCCAGCGCACCGGGGAGAAATCTCCCACAAAATCTTCTTCGAAATAGTATCATGGGACCTTCCTCAAGACTTACCTTAAGAGAGCCTCTTCTCTTCCATTGCCCGTGGAACTCGTCGGGATGTGCAAAGCGAAAGAGATGTGAGTTCAAATCCCACCATGGCCGTTGGGGAATTTAAATTCAATTAATTAAATAAATCTGGAATCCAAAGCTACTCTCAGTAATAGTGACCATGAAACTACCGGACTCTTAGCTGCCCTCTGAAATGGCCTAGCAAGCCACTCAGTTGCACCAAAACTACTGCAAAGAATAGTGGTTCAAGAAAGCAGCTCTCAAGGGCAATTCGGGATGGGCAATAAATGCCAGCATTGCTAGCGACGCCCACATCCCAGGAATGAATATTTAAAAAAAAACATCCAACCTAAAGTAACAGCCGAGGTCCCATATACGTCAAAGGACTTAAAAACAGGAAATGCTGGAAATATTCAGCAGGTCAGGCAGCATCCGTGGGGAGAGAAACAAGAGTTAACGTTTCGGGTCTGTGACCCTTCGTCAGAACTGGCAAAACGTTAGAGATGTACCAGATAGGACCAAAAAGGGGCCTATCACCTTAAACAGGCACTTTGGAGGCCCCCTTTCAAAATGGTGCCGATCACATCAGCGGTGTTAACCAGGCTTGTAAAGCCACGACTCCCCATTTTGAGAGCATTAGCCACCCGTTAAGGCAACGCGAAAGCTGTCAAAATGGACCTTGTTCTTTTTAACGAAGAAGAGGGAGAAATAGTGTTGGGAGGTAGGGAAAACAGGCGGCATATAAACTTGGACCTAAACGTACTTTGGTCGTGTACATATGAACCTGATGTTTGAACCTGTATAAAACACTGGTTCGGCCCCCAACTGGAGTATTGTGTCCAATTCTGGGCACCGCACTTTAGGAAGGATGTGAAGGCTTTAGAGAGATTTATGGGAACGTTTCCAGAGGATGAGGGACTTTAGTGACGTGAATAGACTGGAGAAACATAGAAACATAGAAACATAGAAAATAGGTGCAGGAGTAGGTCATTCGGCACTTCTAGCCTGCACCGCCATTCAATGAGTTCATGGCTGAACATGCAACTTCAGTATCCCATTCCTGCTTTCTCACCATACCCCTTGATCCCCCTAGTAGTAAGGACTTCATCTAACTCCTTTTTGAATATATTTAGTGAATTGGCCTCAACAACTTTCTGTGGTAGAGAATTCCACAGGTTCACCACTCTCTGGGTGAAGAAGTTCCTCCTCATCTCGGTCCTAAATGGCTTACCCCTTATCCTTAGACTGTGTCCCCTGGTTCTGGACTTCCCCAACATTGGCAACATTCTTCCTGCATCTAACCTGTCTAACCCCGTCAGAATTTTAAACGTTTCTATGAGGTCCCCTCTCATTCTTCTGAACTCCAGTGAATACAAGCCCAGTTGATCCAGTCTTTCTTGATAGGTCAGTCCCGCCATCCCGGGAATCAGTCTGGTGAACCTTCGCTGCACTCCCTCAATAGCAAGAATGTCCTTCCTCAGGTTAGGAGACCAAAACTGTACACAATACTCCAGGTGTGGTTCACCAAGGCCCTGTACAACTGTAGCAACACCTCCCTGCCCCTGTACTCAAATCCCCTCGCTATGAAGGCCAACATGCCATTTGCTTTCTTAACCGCCTGCTGCACCTGCATGCCAACCTTCAATGACTGATGTACCATGACACCCAGGTCTCTTTGCACCTCCCCTTTTCCTAATCTGTCACCATTCAGATAATAGTCTGTCTCTCTGTTTTTACCACCAAAGTGGATAACCTCACATTTATCCACATTATACTTCATCTGCCATGCATTTGCCCACTCACCTAACCTATCCAAGTCACTCTGCAGCCTCATAGCATCCTCCTCGCAGCTCACACTGCCACCCAACTTAGTGTCATCCGCAAATTTGGAGATACTACATTTAATCCCCTCGTCTAAATCATTAATGTACAATGTAAACAGCTGGGGCCCCAGCACAGAACCTTGCGGTACCCCACTAGTCACTGGGGTTGTTTTTCTTGGAGCAGAGAAGGTTTGAGAGGAGATTTGATCGAGGTGTTCAAAAGCATGAGGGGTCATGACAGAGTAGATAGAGAGAAACTGTTCCCATTGGCGGAAGGGTCGAGAACCAGAGGACACAGATTTAAGGTGATTGGCAAAAGAACCAAAGATGATGTAAGAAAAAACTTTTTTACGCAGTGAGTGTTTAGCATCTGGAATGTACTGCCTGAGAGGGTGGTGGAGGCAGACTCAATCTTATCTTTCAAAAGGAAGATATGTAAATATCTGAAGGAAAAAATATTTGCAGGGCTACGGGGAAAGGGCAGGGGAGAGTGGGACGAGCTGAGAATTGGCACATGCTTGATGGGGGCGAATGGCCTTCTTCCGTGTCTGATTATATTCTTACATCATCACTGACAAAACACTCTGCACAGGATGGCTCTTAACACAAAAACTGTCATCATGTGACCTTGCCACATGATCCTTTATTATTTACATCAGCAGTTGCATTACCACAGTAGGCCACTAAGGGGGAGCTCTATTACACCGTGCTGTAACCATTCTATGATTCTACATAAATCGCACCAAATCTGGCTTCAGTGATGGAGTTCGCTCACCACCATCATCCTGTACAGCACTGTGAACGGGTCGAGATTGGGGAAGGAGAAGGATGCTGTCTGGAGCTTTGAAAACCAGTCAGCTCAAGAGATACATAATTCATTGGAAAGTCTTCAATAATAAATTGTAAATTTACATTCAAATGCAGGAGAAATTTGCAGAAGAGATGTATAAACAGCCTTAAGTTAGTTAATATGCTAATTCAAAACCTCAAGTAGTGCTTATCTGCACCGCACATCAATCTGAGGAGATGAGCATCAAGGCACAGCCTATAAAACAGCCTAACCACATCGAACATTTCAACAGATTAAACAGAAAATGACAGCAACCTTGTGCTATTTTTCCTGTTGATCTCCCCCTTCTCTTTTTTCTTCAATCAGTCATAGTACAAGCCTATTCCTGATTTCTTTAATCGTTTCTGATGAGGCGCCTGCTCAAAAGAGTGAATCTGTCACTGTGTTTCAGATTGATATTGGTGGAGAAGGCAGGGGGCAGGGGGATGAGGGGGTGGTGCGGGTACGTGCAGTCATAGGGATATTAACAGCACCCCTTGACTATGTTTTTGAGATGACGGAAGGGAAGGAAATTTGGGGGAGGAATTTCCACGGAGCAGGGAGGGGGCAAGCTCTCCCGCTCATCCATCGTTTTACGTGACTCATCTGGCAAAGTTATAGAAACATAGAAAATAGGTGCAGGAGTAGGCCATTCAATGAGTTCATGGCTGAACGTGCAACTTCAGTACCCCATTCCTGCTTTCTCGCCATACTCCTTGATCCCCCGAGTAGTAAGGACTATATCTAACTCCCTTTTGAATATATTTAGTGAATTGGCCTCAACAACTTTCTCTGGTAGAGAATTCCACAGGTTCACCACTCTCTGGGTGAAGAAGTTTCTCCTCATCTCGGTCCTAAATGGCTTACCCCTTATGGTGGAAGTGTAAGAAAGACTTGGATTTCTATAGCGCCTTTCACAACCACCAGACGTCTCCAAGCGCTTTACAGCCAATGGGGTACTTTTGGAGTGTCGTTGCTGTTGTAATGTGGGAAACGCGGCAGCTAATTTGCAAACAGCAAGCTCCCAACAATCAGCAATGTGATAATGACCAGATAATCTGTTTTAGTGATGTTGATTGAGGGATAAATATTGGCTCCAGGGCACCGGGGAGAATTTCCCCACTCTTCTTCGAAATAGTGCCATGGGATCTTTTACATCCACCTGAGAGGGCAGACAGGGCCTCGGTTTAACGTCTCATCTGAAAGACGGCACCTCCGACAGTGCAGCACTCCCTCAGCACTGCACTGGGAGTGTCAGCCTGGATTTATGTACTCAAGTCCCTAGAGCAGGACTTGAACCTGCTGAACCCACAACCTTCTGACTCAGAGGCGAGAGTGCTGCCCACTGAGCCACAGCTGGCACAGAGATTGAATCCTTGTGGAACTTCACCCCCTTAACATTTCTTAAAATGTAGGGTCAATAGCTTGTGAGTGGTGGTGGAGGAAAACGAGGGCAGAGGATTCCACGACAGAATAATTATATGTAGACTCTGGATAGAACGGGTTTGATAGGCTCTGGATGGAGCAAGCTTGAGGGGCCGATTGGCCTTTTAGATGTTGACGGGCCTGTTGTGTGCTTCCAGGAGTTTTCTATTTTACATCCTAACATTTAATTTCCTTTCTGTAAGGGTGCAAGTTCAAGCTGTACCTTCCCCAGACTTTCTGCACCAATCCAAGATGATTGGATGAATATAAGAACGTAAGAAATAGAAACAGGAGTCGGCCAATCAGCCCCTCGAGCCTGCTCCGGCATTCAATGAGATCATGGCTGATCTTCTACCTCAACTCCACTTTCCTGCACTATCCCCAAATCTCTTGATTCCCTTCATATCCAAAACTCTATCGATCTCTGTCTTGAATATACTTAAAGACTGAGCCTCCACAGCCCTCCGGGGTAGAAAATTCCAAAGATTCACCACCCTCTGAGTGAAGAAATTTCTCCTCATCTCAGTCCTAAATGGCCGACCCCTTATTCTGAGACTGTGACCCCTGGTTCTAGACTCCCCAGCCAGAGGGAAACATCCTCCCTGCATCTACCCTGTCAAACCCTGTAAGAATTTAGTATGTTTCAATGAGATCACCTCTCATTCTTCTAAACTCTAGAGTCACTGTTGTAATGTAGAAAATGGGGCAGCCAATTTGCGCACAGCAAGCTCCCACAAACAGCAATGTGATAATGACCCAATTATCTGGTTTTTTTTCAGTGATGGTGATTGAGGGATAAATATTGACCAGGACACCAAGGATAACTCACCCTGCTCTTCTTCGAAATAGCACTATGGGATATTTTACGTCCACCTGAGAGAGCAGATGGTTTAATGTCTCATCCGAAAGACAGCACCTCCGACAGTGCAGCATTCCCTCAGCACTGCACTGGGAGTGCCAGCCTAGATTTTTGTGCTCATGTTCCTGGAGTGGGACTTGAACCCACAACCTGCTGAATTCTCGGGACGTTAAGTGGTCGTGAAAAGACACAATATAAATGCGAGTCTTTCTTGTCATTCATGAAGAGAATGCCCCTCGAATAAAGATTTTCATTAAAGCACTTCCGGTCGTCCGCGGGTATTGAGCTCCGAGTTAATTTGAAGACACCTCTGAGAAAGCACGAGAGACTCTCCTCACAACGCGAACTCTTACTTCATTATTCCCGTCAACAGATCACTCCAGCTTCTGTCGATATAATCTAATGTAGAGAAAGTCAAAGATGCCCTTGCAAAGCCAATTCTCAGTTATTGTACAGGGGTACAATTTGCACCTGTACTCTCTTTAATTGGTGTGATACCTTTGCTGAGAGAAAGGCCAGCAGATTATTTGCAGCGTCCAACTTTAGTTCTTTCCCCTCCTACTGCTTTACGATCATTTCTAGCTCTGTGCAATGTGCGTGTGTAATTTTTTAAAACAGGTGTAGACAACAGGTGAATCAGCAGAAATAAACTTACCTGTGATCGCCCCCAACAATGGTCGTTTAGACTGCTTGCTGGTCACTGCCTACAGGAAAGAAAGGTACGGGTAAAAACTCTTATCAATGACAAAGGCACCATGGGGGTTTAAAAAATCGAATCTGTTGTACCCAGGAAGAAGTACTGCCAATGCTGTCTCCGCAAGATCCTGCAAATCCATTAGCAGGATAGGTGCACCAATGTCGGTGTCCTCGATCAGGCCAACATCCTCAGCATCGAGACATTGACCACGCTCGATCAGCTCCGATGGACAGGTCACATCGTCCGCATGCCCGATACTAGACTCCCGAAACAAGCACTCTACTCGAAGCTTCGACGCGGCAAACAAGTCCCAGGAGGGCAGAGGAAACGCTTAAAGGACACCCTCAAAGCCTCCTTGATAAAGTGCAACATCCCCACTGACACCTGGGAATCCCTGGCCAAAGACTGCCCTAAGTGGAGGAAGTGCATCTGGGAGGGCCCTGAGCACCTCGAGTTTCATTGCCGAGAGCATGCAGAAACCAAGCGCAAGCAGCGGAAGGGGCGTGCGGCAAACCAGTCCCCACCCACCCTTACCCTTACCCTTACCCTTACCCTCAACGACTATCTGTCCCACCTGTGACAGAGACTGTGGTTCTTGTATTGGACTGTTCAGGCACCTAAGAACTCATTTTAAGAGTGGAAGCAAGTCTTCCCCGATTCTGAGGGACTGCCTATGATGAATGACCCAGATAATCTGTTTTAGTGATGTTGATTGAGGGATAAATATTGACCCCAGGACACCAGGGAGAACTTCCCCTCCTCTTCTTCGTAATACTGCCGTGGGATATTTTACATCCACCTGAAGGGGCTGATGGGACTTTGGTTTAACATCTCATCTGAAAGACGGCATCTCTGACAGTACAGCACTCCCTCACTGGAATGTCAGCCTAGATTTATGTGCTCAAGTTCCTGGAGTGGGATTTGAACCCACAACCTTCTGACTCAGAGGCAAATGTGCTACCCACTGAGCCATGGCTGACACACAATGTAGCTCCTAAAAGATCCCATGGCACTATTTCGAAGAAGAGCAGGGGAGTTATCCCCAGCGTCCTGGCCAATATTTATCACTCAATCAACCTCACTAAAAACACAGATAATCTGGTTATTATCACATTGCTGTGTACGGGAGTTTGCTGTGCGCAAGTTGTCTGCCGCGTTTCCCACATTACAGCAGTGACGACACTCCAAAAGTACTTCATTGGCTGTAAAGCACTTTGGGATGTCCGGTGGTCACGAAAGACGCTATATAAATGCAAGTCTTTCTTTCTTCATTGAGTTTAGTGAGAAAGTAGACAATGATACAAAGCTAATTATGTTAAAGTCCAGGTTAGCTCTGTCTGGATCAGCCTCCCCCCCCCCCCCCAACCCCTCCAACAAGGTGATCTCTCCTCTTCCCATCCAACATATCCACCCAGAGCTGGGTCAAACACATCACGGCAGTGTAGCGTGTTGGAGTTTAGAAACAACGGGTCGATTGTGGCCTTTGGGCCACCATTTTAGCGCCTGGCCTCACTTGCACCGAGCTGGTGAAGCTGCGGGGGCGGCGAACATTCGCCATGCAACAACTCGCCAGATCAAGGCATACCAATGTAGGGTCATCCCGGACAGCAGCGACACAGATTATTTTTTTCACGGTGTCCAGAGGAGCCCTCCTTCTCCTCCTGAGGCCTTGCCGAAATAATTCCAGGGCCTCTGCTCCTCTGTCGCCTGTGGAACTGATGGGAGAACTTTGCTCTGCATCTCCCTCCCGATGTTCCTGATCAGTACGGTGCTGAGGGAACTTTATCCCGCTTCCAACCTGTGTCATCTGACCTTGAAGTCCTTTGAAAGGACCGAGTAGGAGAGTCGCTGGAGAAATACCACCAACAATGTCTCCGCAAGATCCTACAAATCCCCTGGGAGGACAGACGCACCAACATTAGCGTCCTCGACCAGGCCAACATCCCCAGCATTGAAGCACTGACCACACTTGATCAGTTCCGCTGGGCAGGCCACATTGTCCTCATGTCAGACACGAGACTCCCAAAGCAAAGCGCTCTACTCGGAACTCCTTCACGGCAAACGAGCCAAAGGTGGGCAGAGGAAAAGTTACAAGGACACCCTGATAAAGTGCAACATCCCCACCGACACCTGGGAGTCCCTGGCCAAAGACCGCCCGAAGTGGAGGAAGTGCATCTGGGAGGGCGCTGAGCACCTCAAGTCTCATCGCCGAGAGCATGCAGAAAACAAGCGCCGGCAGCGGAAAGAGCATGCGGTAAACCTGTCCCACCCACCCTTCCCTCAACGACTATCTGTCCCACCTGTGACAGGGACTGTGGTTCTTGTATTGGACTGTTCAGCCACCTAAGGACTCATTTTTAGAGTGGAAGCAAGTCTTCTCCAATTCCGAGGGACTGCCTATGATGAACCCAGTGCATCTTGAGCAAGAATAGGAGCAGCTTCACCTTCCCGACATTCCTTTCCCACATGCTGGCGGAATATCTTTAGTTATTGTGCTATATTCTTAACGACATCTCCAAGCACAATACACGCAAGATGGCGCTGCAGTAAACTATCATGTGACCTTGACACATGACCCTTTTATTTACATACATGAGCAGTTGCTTTACCACAGTAGTCCACTAGGGGGAGCTCTCTATCACAGTCAATAAACCAAGGGTAGCTGAAGGTGGAACTAAGTGTACTTATCCAAGTGTGAAGCAGAGTACAGTGAACTACTTTGCAAATGTGCCGGTCAGGATGAAATCAATAATGAAACTCCGCTGAAGGTGGTATATGAACAGTGGCTAATAATGATTTATACATAAACTGTGCCTATCCCTGGCAGTGATGGAGGGGGAAATAAAGCAGATCTGCTTTCAAGGTCGCGTATCTCCTTGCAGGAATGCACAGATGAAAATGCCATGCTCTACCTTAAAGCCAAATGGGGGCAGAGTGGTGGGGGGGGGGGCTGGTGGGGGGGGCGGAGAGAAACTCGGTCATGCCTCATTTAGGACGGTAACCCAGACGGAGCAGTAATTTTAGCGCCTTGAAAAAGTTTGCACTCTCCGCCCAGAAATTCGTCCGAATCGGGCGAGTAGCTGACGGGCGCTAAATCAGCCGTTGCTCACCGGCGCTAACGAAAGTTTGGTCGGTAAATTTTGCAGACCCATTGCGTATGCGCGGAACTCTGATTCAGGTCTAGGGAAAACCCGTGTCTTAAAGGCGCGGCATAGTAACGCACCCATTAAAGTTTTCAAAATCACTAGTTTTCAACCTGCACTGTTATGTCTGTCTGCCATTGCAAACTCGGAGGCACACGCACCGTGCTCTGTGTAAACGTTGCACCGACTGTGACCTCCGAGGGAAGTGCTTCCTCATCCCTTTAAGTAGCCACCAGTTAACGACTCTGCAAGCCGGTACCCACTGTTTTTCCAGACGTTGTTATTGGCGAACGCTCAATGAGGCGGCCACACCGGATTTACCGACCGGGGCGCAAGTATGGGTGTTGCACCAGGATCGCGTCATGATCGGAGAGATTGTCAGCAGCTGGGCGCTAATGGTTTGCGTCCCTGGTGAGCCTCGAATGAATTATCGGTCGGGGTGCTAAACGCTGTGCTCCTGGTCGGTAACCTCTTACGCTCCCATTAATGCCCTCTCTGGCCGCTAACTCAGGCGTTAGACAACAGAAAATCCAGCCCAATGTATCCGTATCAGCAATTTAACCGTCCTTTGCAGCAACTCAAAGCGTGGCACAGTCTCGAAGCGTGTCTACTTTGACAGGGTACCCTCGCAGTTGAAATTCCCATCTGCTATATTTCCTGAGAAAGTGACAGGAGTACATTTAGCAAAGATAGGCACCCTGTTGTTCCTCGAGCAGTGTTGTCAATAGTCAGCTGCTAACACGCAAGTTCCAGCTCGTGACAGATCTACGTCTTTTTTACAATTAGTCATACTTGCTTTTATTAGCCGAGTTATAGAATACAAGACCAGGGAGGTTTTGCTTGAACTGCATAAAACACCAGTTAGACCACAGCTGGAGTACTGCGTGCAGTTCTGGTCACCACATTACAGGAAAGATGTGATTGCACTAGAGAGGGTACAGAGGAGATTTACGAGGATGTTTCCTGGACTGGAGAATTTTAGCTATGAGGAAAGATTGGATAGGCTGGGGTTGTTTTCTTTGGAACAGAGGAGCTGAGGGGAAACCTGATTGAGGCGTATAAAATTATGAGGGGCCTGGATAGATTGGATAGGAAGGACCTATTCCCTTTTGCAAAGGGGTCAATAACCAGGGGGCATAGATTTAAAGTAAGTGGTAGGAGATTTAGAAGGTGATTTGAGGGGACACTTTTTCACCCAGAGGCTGGTGCGGGTCTGGAACTCACTGCCTGAAAGAGGCAGAATCCCTCATAGCATTTAGAAAGTACTTGGATGTGCACTTGAAGTGCCGTAACCTACAGGTCTACGGACCAAGAACTGGAAAGTGGGATTAGGATAGCTCTTTGTTGGCCAGCACAGACACGATGGGCCAAATGGCCTCCTTCTGTGCTATGATTCTATAACTCCACTGCCCTTCTTCAAAATAGTATGGTGGGTTCTTTTACGTCCACCTGAGGTGGCCTTAGTTTAACGTCTCATCTGAAAGCACTACCGACAGTGAAGCACTCCCTCAGTACTATACTGGGAATGTCAGCCGAGATTTTTGTGCTCAAGTCTCTAAAGTGCGACTTGAACCCACGGCCTTCTGACTCAGAGGTGAGTGTGTTGTACACTAAGCCACGGCTGATGCTCTTTAGGAAGGAGAAATATCTTCCCTTCCACAAGCCGAAATAAAGCTCAAAATGCAGCATTGGTTGGAGCATCATTGGCAGCTCTGGGGCTCACTTGTTAATACTGGAAAGCAGAAATCTTGCAGTGTTAAGAGTGAATAAGGTCAAGGAGACCCATATGCAGGTTCAGTGATGAAACAATGACAGCAGTTTAGGAGATGGCACTGTCGGATGACTCATTCTTATATTGAGTAACTGAGGTGAAGGTCGTGGAGAAGACAGGAAAGAGAAGCAGAGAAAACAAAAATACTTACAAAAGAAAAAGAAAGAAAGACTTGCATTTATATAGCACCTTTCACAACCACCGGACGTCTCAAAGCGCTTCACAGCCAATGAAGTACTTTTGGGAGTGTCATCACTATTGTAATGTGGGAAATGAGGCAGCCAACCTGCGCACAGCAAGCTCCCACAAACATTGTGATAATGACCTGATAATCGGATTTTGTCGCGTTGTTTGAGGGATAAATATTGGCCCCAGGACACTGGGGATAACTCCCCTGCTCTTCTTCAAAATAGTGCCACGGGATCTTTTACACCCACCTGAGAGGGCAGACAGGGGCCTCGGTTTACCGTCTCATCCGAAAGACGGCACCTCCGACAGTGCAGCGCTCCCTCAGCACTGCACTGGGAGTGGCAGCCTGGATCATGTGCTTAAGTCTCTGGAGTGAGACTTGAACCCACAAGCTTCTGATTCAGAGGTTAGGGTGCTACCCACTGAACCACGGCTGACACTGACAAGGTAAGTGAAGAAGTGGGAACCATCTGTTGCGTTGGTGTGCTCATGTCGGGCACAGCCTGCAGTGTCAGCCTGCTTTTTCCCTCTCCTGGGCTAGTGTCAGCTCACCTCGTTTCCAGACCTCCCGTTCCCTTTCACAACCCAAGCTTCAATAAACTTTGCTCTTCCCTGCCTCTGATTCTTCTCCACGGATCCTTTTGTGAAATTCACTTCTGTAATGTATGCACCTGTGAGGATGCTCACAGGGTTGTGGAGCTGTTGCCCATTATTTGAAGGGGCTGCTCCTCAAATTCTGGTTGCACTTCAGTCCCATGCTCCTGATCTTTGGGCACCCTGTGCGGAGGGGAGCGGGTAGGTCCGAGGGCCTCCTCGTAGGAGTGCTCCTGGGCACGGCCAAGGGGGCCATCAGCCAGTCCAGGCAGCGGGCGGTCGAGGGGGTCGTTCAGCCTGACTCCTTGCCTCTCTTTCATGCTTACATCCGGGCCAGGGTGTCCCTGGAGATGGAGCATGCAGCCTTCCGCCAGAGGTGGGCGCCGGAGGAACTGGAGTGCATCATCACCCCCGACAACCAAATTTTAATTTGACCGTTTGAAGTTTAAAGTTTAATTTGTTTAAATTGTCAGTTTTAGTGCCTCCTTTAATAAGCTGTTGAGTTGGGAGTGGCTTAGCCAATCACGTGATGGTCACAAGACTCAATAAAGCCCCAGCTAGTTGGGTTTGGGGGATCCACGATGAGGCAGGTGGTTGTGAGCCTGGTGGATGAACTGGTAGTGTGTCGTGTGATTGTTAAACCTTTGGTAATGAACCAACTACCCTGTAGTTCTTAATAGGAATGTTTTGCTATGAATGCTCAAGCAAAGAACCCATGAAGCAAATGCATTACACCTTTCACAACTCGAGCTTCAATAAACTTTGTTCTTCCCTGTCTCTGATTCCTCTCCACGGATCCTTTTGTGAAATTCACTCCCCTCAGTCAAGGGAGGGAAAGAATCTTCAGTATTCCGGTTCGATAATACAATGGATGCTGGTTGTGGGATAACTACTGCCTCAGCTAATTACACATCCTCTGTAACTCCAACATGTTTTTAATTTCTTTCATTCTTTCTGTTATGTTCAGAATATCTCCACAAGACTGTATACTGTAAACTCAAACTGATGTGACCTTAGTCTCTTTAATGAAACTCCAGTGTGCTCAAGCAGTATGGCAGACAACCTTTTATACCTGGTTGCCCGGGGTGTGCAGGTGACCCTTGGGTCTCCAACAGGCGCGCCCCTGGTGGCAAGTCTTATACACTTATAAAGTTTACGTACATAACATCACTCCCCCCAAAGTCTTAGATACGAGTTATTTACAGGTTGAGGCGATCCGGGGCTCTACGTTCCTGGGTTGATCGCCTGAGTTGAAGTCCTGGCATGGGTGAGTTGGTCGGATCATTGCTGCACTGCGCGCAGCTGGTCTGATCGGACTGTCGGGCATGGTGGGTTCATCTTCGTGGTTGACAGCGCGGTCGGTTGCTGGTTGGGTGTGTGTTGGTGGATCGATGATGGTGATGTCCTCTTCAAACTGTTCTTGGTTGTCAGTGAACCACAGTTTGGTCTGATCCAAATGCTTTCTGCACATTTGTCCATTCAAAAGTTTGACAACAAACACTCTATTCCCCTCCTTGGCTAACACAGTGCCAGCAACTCATTTGGGACCATGACCGTAATTAAGAACAAACACAGGGTCATTAACCTCAATGTCACATGATACAGCCGCGCGATCGTGGTACGTTATGCCGGTGACACCAGGTTTCTACATGATCTTTGAGATCCGGGAGGCTTTCAATGGTGGCAGTGGACGCACATGATGATGACATGATTACACATTCAATCCATTTAGTGTAAGCATCCATTGCTACTAGGAACATCTTTCCTAGAAAGGGGCCAGCGAAATCTACGTGGACCCTGGACCATGGTTTGGGGGGCCATGACCACAGACTCAGTGGGGCCTCCCTTGGTGCATTGCTCAACTGTGAGCAAGTGTTACATTGGTGTACGCATGACTCCAATTCCGAGTCAATGCCGGGCCACCAAACGTGCGACCTGGTGATAGCCTTCATCATGACTATGCCTGGGTGGGTACTGTGTAGGTCACGTATAAATGCTTCCCTGCCTTTTTTTTGCAAAACCACGCGATTATCCCATAGGAGACAATCCGATTGGATGGACATTTCATCCTTGCGTCGGTAAAACGGCTTAATTTAGTCTTGCATTTCCCCAGGAACAGCCGACCAGCTTCCATTAAGGACGCAGTTTTTTTACTAGTGATAGCACCGGGTCCTGGCACTCAGACAGTCAACCAGGGAGTGCAGAGTTCCAGATCACCTCAACCTGTAACTAACTCGCATCAAAGACTTTGGGGGGGAATGTTGTCATATATGTATACTCTGCGTATATACTATGCTGGTACCACTAAATGGTGCAACTGTGGGAGGCCCGGGCAAGAGCTGTAAAAAAGGCTGGTCACCACACAGTGAAGGCACTCTGCAGTTACAATAAAGAGACTAAGGTCACAGCACTAGGCCTCGTGGAGTTATTCTACAGATAAGTGGAGACATATTAGGGAAGACGTCAAAATATTATCGTTAGTGGACAATGCTTCCTGTGCTCAAGTGCTGAGCAAGTTCTCATCTTTATTTGAACCAGGCATCGGCACCATCACAGGCACCAAAGTACAGATCCACTTGCTCCCCGAGACACGGCCCGTTCATCACAAGGCTCGAGCGGTTCCCTACATGATGAGGAAGAAAGTGGAGATAGAATTGGACAGACTTCAACGCAAGGGAATCATATCGCCAGTCGAGTTCAATGAGTGGGCCAGTCCGATTGTTCCGGTACTAAAGAGCGATGGCACGGTCAGAATCTGCGGCAACTACAAAGCAATGCTCAACCAAATCTTGTTACAGGACCAGAATTCACTACCCAAAGCCGATGATCTCTTTGTGACATTAGCAGGGGGAAAGGCGTTCACCAAGCTGGATCTAACGTCCGCTTACATGACCCAGGAGCTGGTCGAGTATTCGAAAAAATTAACATGCATTAACACGCACAAACGACTGTTATGGTACCACAGGTGCCCGTTCCGAATTCGCTCGGCTGCAGGCATATTCCAAAGAAACATGGAGAGCCTGTTGAAATCGGTTCCATGTACCGTTGTATTTCAGGACGACATCCTCATCACTGGCCGCGACACTTCCGAACACCTGCACAACCTGCAAAAAGTTTTAAGTCGACTAAACAGAGTTGGCCTCCGGTTGAAACAATCCAAATGTGTCTTCCTGACGCCAGAGGTAGAATTCCTGGGGAGGAAGATTGCGGCAGACGGCATGAGACCCACGGACTCCAAGACAGAGCCATCAAGAATGCACCCACTCCATGAAATATAATGGAACTGTGCTCGTTCCTGGGACTCCTCAACTATTTCGGTAACTTTCTTCCAAGGTTGAGCACCTTGCTGGAACCGTTGCACAAGCTGATATGCAAGGGAGACGACTGGGTTTGGGGTAAAAATCAAGAGACCGCCTTTGAGACGGCCAGAAACCTGCTGTGTTGCTGGTATTATATGACCCATGTAAACATCTAGTTTTAGCATGTGCTGCGTCGTTGTACGGTGTCGGGTGTGTTTTGCAGCAAGCCAATGCAGTGGGCAAGCTCCAACCAATTGCATATGCGTCCAGAAGCCTATCAAAGGCCGAAAGAGGCTATAGCATGGTCGAAAAGGAGGTTATAGCCTGTGTTTACGGTGTAAAAAGATGCACCAATATTTGTTTGGACTCAGGTTCGAGTTAGAGACGGACCACAAGCCCCTAATCTCACTGTTTTTGGAAAGCGAAGGCATAAACACCAATGCTTCGTCTCGAATCCAAAGATGGGCACTAACAGTGTCTGCCTACGACTATGTGATCCGCCACAGGCCAGGCACTGAAAACTGCGGCGATGCTCTCAGTCGACTACCGTTGCCAACCACCGGGGTGGAAACGGCACAGCCCGAGAACCTGTTACTGGCCAAGGATACTTTTGATAGCGAAGGGTCACCCGTAACGGCCCGGCAAGTTAAGACCTGGACCAGCCAGGATCCTCTGCTATCCCTTGTAAAAAGTTGCGTTCTCAATGGGAGCTGGTCAGCGGTCCCTAGCGACATGCAAGACGAGATCAAACTGTTTCACTGTCATTATCATCATCATAGGCAGTCCCTCGAAACGAGGATGACTTGCTTCCACGCCAAAAAGGGATGAGTTCACAGGTATTTCAATGATATTCCAGGTCCCAAACTACATCCTGAAGGGTGGAAGATGCCTGTGTGTAGATTTTTTTAACGTGTGGTGGCCGTTGCACACCAGCCACCACACGGGCTTGACAGAGCCAGGTCTTGGTCCAGTGACAAGGGCTAACCAAGACGACTGGAGACCAGCTCTGCTGCACAGACCTAGTGTGCACACATATCGCAGTGTGGGCTGGCCTGTGCTGCCCCTGGGCCCTCGCCTCTTCTGGGCCCCAAACTCGTGCCTCTCCTGGACCCCAATCACATCCCTCGATGAACTCTTGCCGCTCCTTCGCCCCGACCCTGCTCCTGCTGTACCTACCCGCGCTGCAGTCAGCCGTTGCCCTCTGCATCGACGAGTTCTTCTTGCTTTTCTTTCCACAGGGAACAATTTTTGGAGCAAGGGAAGAAGATTTCCGGGCCAAAAGGACTGCTGGACCCGCTACAAGCCCGGGCTGAAAGGACTGCACCCCACTCCCCGCTCCCTCCCCCGACACCCCCCCCCCCCCCACCATCTCACTGCTCACTGCCAGTTGAAGTTCGGGAGCGGGAGGGCCATTTGGCCTGAGATTGCAGCGGGTCCAGCAGGTGGGGAGCAGTCCCTTCGGCTCCAGCCCAAGGCGGCGGGTAGCGGTGGCAGCGGGTCCAGCTGGCGGGAGAGGTCCTTTGTGGCCCTTTCGGCAGCGGTGGGAGAGCGGACTTCAGCTTGCTTCAGTCCAGCATTGACTCGGACCTGGAGTCGTGCGTGCACCAGTGTAACACTGGTCCAGGCCCTCAAAACCATGGTCCAGGATCCATATGGATTATGCGGGCTCCTTTCTGGGAAAGATGCTCCTGGTTGTTGTGGACGCCTATTCCAAATGGATTGAATGTGCAATAATGGCATCCAGCACGTCTGCAGCCACCATTGAAAGCCTCAGGGCCATGTTTGCCACCCATGGCTTACCTGACATTCTTGTCAGCGACAATGGTCCGTGCTTCACCAGCTCGGAATTCAATGAATTCATGACCCGTAATGGCATCAAGCATGTCAGATCTGCCCCGTTCAAGCCCACATCCAATGGCCAAGCGGAGTGGGCAGTCCAAACCATAAAGCAGAGCTTGAAACGTGTCACGGAAGGCTCCTTACAAACCCTCCTGTCCCAGGTACTGCTCAGCTACAGGACACGACCCCACTCACTTACCGGGGTTCCCCAGCAGAATTACTAATGAAACAAGCACTCAAAACCAGGCTCTCCTTAGTACACCCTGACCTCATTGATCAGGTGGAAACCAGGTGTTATCAGCAAAACACGTACCATGATCGCGCGGCTGTATCACGGGACATCACTGTTTGTGCTGAGTTACGGTCAGGACCCCAAATGGGTCGCCAGCACTGTATTAGCCAAGGAGGGGAATAGAGCGTTTATTGTCAAACTGCTAAACGGTCAAATGTGCAGAAAACATTTGGACCAAAACAAATTACAATTCACAGATAACCAGGAACCACCGGAAGAGGACCTCAACTTCAGCGACCCATCGACACAAGCCCAATCGACAACAGACCTCGCTGCCAACCACGAGGATGATCCCACTATCCCCAACAGTCCAGCCCAACCAGTCACGCTGTAAGACAGCAGTGGCCCAACCAACTCACCCAGGCCAGAAGCGACACTCAGACGGTCAACCAGGGAGCGCAGGGCTCCGGATCGCCTTAACCTGCAATCAACTCGCATCAAAGACTTTGTGGGGGGGAATGATGTCATGTATGCAAACTCTTTGTATTCACTATGTAACTTTGTACGATATACCACCTGAGGGCACTGCTGTTGGAGGCCCCAGGGGTTACCTGCCCAGGTGTGCAGGGGCATATAAAAGGCGGTCAGCCATGCTGCCTCTCACTTCACAGTCGTATTAAATGGACTGAAGTCACACAGCTCTTACTCACAGTACAAGGCCTCGTGGAGTTATTCGATGGTAATTGCAGACATAACAAGCTGGATCTGCACTTTGGCGCCTGTGAAGTTGCCGATACCTGGCTCAAATAGCGACGGAAATTTGTTTAGCACTTGAGCGCACAAGGCTTCATCCACCGAAGGCAGTGCTTTGATGTCGTTCCAGTTCCATCGGATCTTTCCTAGCCAGCTTCTGGTACAATCTGGTACAATCCATAGTGATAAATCATGCACAGCTCCATTGTATGATACCTTCACTGCCGCACTACCAATGACTGGCATGAGCTCTTTGGTGTAAGTGCGCAGCTTTGTATAAATTGGGCTTAGTTTTGGTCTTTGTGCCTTGTTGCCCCACAGTTTCTCAAAAGCCTTCTGGGTCATAATTGACTGACTCGCCCCTGTATCCTACTCCATGGAAACTGGAAAGCTGTTTAATTTGACTTTCAACATTATCGGAGGGCTTTTGGTGGTGAAGGTGTGTACCCTATACACTTCCTCTTCAGCCTTGGGTTGAGTTGCCTCTCTTACTCATTCAGCATGATCCACGCCGGATCGGTCATCTTCTGCCGACTCTGCCACGTGGTGAGTCGCAGCACGTTTGTACATTCGCTGGAGATGCCCCATTGTTTCGCAGCCTTTGTACACATAGTGCTTGAATTGACATTGCTGGGCTCAATGATTACCCCCGCAGCGCCAACATGGTGTTAATGGATTCGCATTCACGCACCACGGCGGACTCTGAGTCAACCTAAGTCTGGCCTCTGCAGGCGTGTAGGCCCTGCCATGTACAGTTCTGCCTGCTGAAGGCATTATTTTATGCATAGTACTTGCCGGTGAGCTTCGATGCTGAGAAGATATCAGTTTAGTATTATCGTTCGTGGACATGAAAGCCTGGGCTATCGTGATGGCCTTGTTCAGATCTAGGGATTCGGCAGACAGCAGCTTGCGAAGAATGACCTCATGGCCGATTCCAAGCATGAAAAAGTCCCACAACATTTCACCCAAAAATCCAGCAAATTCGCAATGTCCCGCAAGGTGTCTTAGGTCAGCGACAGAGCTTGCTACGTCCTGGCCTAGGAGCGACGGTGAGCATAAAAGCGATACCTGGCCATTAAGATGCTCTCCTTTGACTTGAGGTGTTCCTGAACCAGCTTGCACATCTCTACATATGTTTTGTCTGTTGGTTTCATCGGTGCTAACAGATTTTTGATGAGGCCATATATCGTGGACCCACAAACGGTGAGGAGAATCACCCTGTGCTTCACCGCGTTACTGTCCTCATCCAGCTCGTTGGCCACAAAGTACTGGTCAAGACGCTCAACGAAGGCTTCCCAATCATCACCCTCAACAAATCTCTCAAGAATACCAATGGCAGCCATAACCGCATGAAAGTTCGTGATCTGTTACTCGTCACCAATTGCTTTGTTCAGAATATCTCCACAAGACTGTATACTGTAAGCTCAAACTGATGTGATCTTAGTCTCTTTAATGAAACTCCAGAGTGCTCAAGCAGCATGGCAGACAACCTTTCATACTTGTTTGCACAGCGTGTGCAGGTGACCCTTGGGTCTCCAACAGGTGAGCCCCCTGGTGGCAAGTTTTATACACTAGTAAGGTTTACATACATTACAGTTCAGCACAGAAAGCAGCCATTTGGCCCACCATCTTTGTCTTGGCTCTTTGAAAGAGTGATCCACTTATTCCCACTCCCCCTCCTCACCCTGCTCTCCCCATAGCCCTGCAATATTTCCCCCTTCAAGTATTTATCCAATTCCCTTTTCAATGTTACAATTGAATCTGCTTCCACCGTCCTTTCAGGCCGTGCCTTCCAGATCACACTATCTCGCTGCGTAAAAAAATTTCCCTCATCTCACATCTAGTTCATTTGCCAACCTGTGTCCTCTGGCTAATGACCCTTCTGCCAATGAAAACAGTTACTCCTTATTTACTCTATCAAAATCCTTAAATTCTGAACACCTCTATTAAATCTCCCCTTAACCTTCTCTGTTCTAAAGAGAAAAATCCCAGCTTCTCCAGTCCCTCCACATAACTGAAATCTCCCATCTCTGATTAGGTTTCATCCATTGGTCTCAGCTCTGTAACCATCTCCTATCTTCTATTTAAGTACTTTACAAGATAATCAACTTCCTCCCTCCTGTGTGTGTTTGTGTGTACGTGGGTCAGGTCCATTTTTCAGGCATCTGAGGTGACCACCTAAAACAGGTATTAGGCCCCAAGCATATGCTAATGAGTACAATGTCCCATCAAACACTCCCAGGGCAGGTACAGTATGGGTTAGATACAGAGTAAAGCTCCCTCTACACTGTCCCATCAAACACTCCCAGGGCAGGTACAGCACAGGTTCGATACAGAGTAAAGCTCCCTCTACACTGTCCCATCAAACACTCCCAGGGCAGGTACAGCACGGGTTGACTGCATGGGTGGCCTGTGCAAGCAGCCTGATGGAAATGGCAGATGTAACCCCAATGTCGCTCGCTGCCACTAATTATATTTCCTTCTGCCGACATCTCATTGTGGGAGGCACCTGGCAAAACCTCCTCCCAAGGGAAGCCTTGATGCCTTCAACAGCGCTGGAGTCAATTAGTTTTCTTCACTCGGTTACCTGTCATGTTCCTTCTGCTGTCGGTAGCAGCTCTGTTTGGTATATTAGAGCCCTGATTGCTGCTGGCTGTACTGTGAACAATCCACAATATGATAGCGGCACCATTAATTTTAGGGGTTTTTAACCTATTTAAATTTACAACAAGAAGTTGTATTTATATAGCACTTTAACGTAATAAAACGTCCCAGGACGCTTCACAGGAGTGCTACCGAACAAAATTTGACACCAAACCATAGAAGGATACATTAATACAGGTGAACCGAAAGCTGGGTCAAAGAGGTAGGTTTTCAAGAGGGTCTTAAAGGAGGAAAGAGAGGTAGAGAGGCGGAAAGGTATAGGAAGGGCCAAGGCGGCTGAAGGCATGGCCGCCAATGGTGGAGCAATTTAAAGCGGGGATGCTCAAGAGGCTAGAATTGGAGGAGCGCAGAGATCTCGGAGGGTCGAGGCGGTGGTGGAGGTTATGCAGAAAGGGAGGGGCGAGGTCCTTAACCAACACTACTATACATAAAATAAATGTTATTAGCTTTGAGCAGAACACATTCAAAGAAAGAAAGGACGAGTTGCATTTATATAGCCCCTACACGACCACCGGACATCTCAAAGCACTTTAACGCCAATGGAGTACTTTTGAAGTGTTGTCACTGTTGTAATATAGGGAGGCACTGAGCCCCTCGAGTCTCGTCGCCGAGAGCATGCAGAAAACAAGCGCAGGCAGTGGAAGGAGCGTGCGGCAAACCAGACTCCCCACCCACCCTTTCCTTCAACCACTGTCTGTCCCATCTGTGACAGGGACTATAATTCCCGTATTGGACTGTTCAGTCAGCTAAGAACTCACGTTTAGAGTGGAAGCAAGTCTTCCTCGATTTCAAGGGACTGCCTATGATGATGAATGTAGGAAACACAGCAGACAATTTGCGCACAGCAAGCTCCCACAGACAGAAAATTGGTAACGACCAGATAATCTGTTTTAGTTATTTTGATTGAGGGATAATTATTCCCCAGGACACCAGGAATAACTCCCCTGCTCTTCCTCAAAATAGTGCCATGGGATCTTTTATATCCTGAGAGGGCAGACGGGGCCTCGATTTAACATTTCATCTTAAAGACATCACCTCCGACAGTGCTGCACTGGAGTGTCAGCTAGATTTATGTGCTTAAGTTCCTGGAGTGGGACCTGAACCCACAAACCTCTGACTCAGAGGCAAGTGTGCTGCCCACTGAGCCACAGCTGGTGTATTATAATGTATTCCCCATTCGTGGCTCTTTTCAGAACTTACTGCTTATCTGAAAGTCAGACTGCACATGGGATACAAATTATACCCCATGGGTCTTCATGATGAGTCCTGTGTTTCTCAATCTTCCCGAGCCGTCAAAGACCACCGGCCCCTTACCATACTGGTGTGGCATTTATAGTTCCTGCTCCAGCACCCCTTGTGACTTCTCTAAGTGAGATGGCCAATTAGTGTTGAGTCAAGTGTCCACGGGGATTGATGCAAAAATGCCCCTGGGTCCGTTTCACTCACAGCTGTCAGGAAGGGGTATCTTCATTGCAGCAGTCTGGTCCGGATTGGAAACAGGTGTTAATGGTTTACTATATGGAGACATCAATCATTGGTCTGCTGTCATGAGAAATGAGAGCTCAACTCACTGACTACATGGAACTTCTGTGATTTTAACTCTTCCTCCAACTCGCCCTTTGTATTTTTCCTGATACCTTCGATCTTTTCTAATTCTGTTTATTTTCTCATTTTTTAACATTATTGGGGGGCATAGATTTAAAGTAATTGGTAGAAGGTCTAGAGGGGATTTCAGGGGAAATTTCTTCACCCAGAGGGTGGTGGGGGTCTAGAACTCACTGCCCGAAAGGGTAGTAGAGGCAGAAACCCTCACCACATTTTAAAAGTACTTGGATGTGCACTTGAAGCACCGTAACCTGCAGGGCTATGGACCAAGAGCTGGAAAGTGGGATTAGGCTGTGTAATATCTGTAAGCTAGTAATGTTTGTAGCTCCACACTGTGGATGTGGACGTATTGTACACTGCAACTACAGAGTTAATAATAAACAGAACTGGGCATGTTCCGGAGGCTTCTGAGAGAGCTGTCTGCCATGTTAGGAAGCTGTGTGTGCTGTGCTCTGTGAATATATCACATTTGGCGGCGAGATGGGATTTTTTGGATGATTTAAAGCTGAAATTTTGTTGGTGAAGGATTCAACCAGCCGACAGAGAGACGTTGGAAGCTTCTATCTTTGGAAAAAGCTACAAAATCCGAGGTAAAATAAAACACACTATGTGAACAGCTAGAAATTAAAATGGCAGCACCCACAGGTGCAATGGGACATTTGGGTGACTATAGACGCGACCCTGAATATGTTAAAGCGTATGTGGACCGGCTAGAAATGTATTTCACTGCAAATAACATAATCGAAGTTCCAGACAATGCAGTCCAGAATCAGGCGATATTGGAACGTAAGAGAGCAATTTTCTTATCGGAAGCTGGACCGGCATTGTATGAAACACTGATAAATTTGCTTGTGCCCGACGAGCCAAAGAACACAATGCTTAAAGAGATTTTAACGAAGCTGGAGCAGCACTATAACCCCAAACCGTTAGAAATTGCTGAAAGCTATCGTTTCGGGATTCAGAATCAAAAGACTGATGAAAGTATCAGTGATTACATCGTAGCATTAAAAAAGCTATCGATTCACTGTAATTTCGGAAACTTTCAAAACCGAGCATTACGGGATCATTTTGTTTGTGGGGTGAAAAATGATGCAATCAGAAGAAATTTATTGACGACGGATGACTTGACTTTTGAGCTTGCTTGTCAGACAGCGAGGTCGATGGGCACGACCGATCAATATTCCCGAGAATTGCATAATAATTACGGTCGTCAGTCAACCGAGGTGAATCGCCTGCAGATTCAAAGTAAAAGGCAGTGGGGGCCCAAAATTTCAGAAACTGGAAATTCTAACAGAGCTTTGAAGTCATGCTATAGGTGCCTGGGACAACACATTGTTCAAAGTTGTCTATGTGAAGGCAGAGTGTTTCTTCTGCAGAAAGACTGGGCATCTTGCGAAGGTATGCCGACTGAAGGGTGAACCAGTTTTCAAAGCCACAAGTCCAGCTTTCAAAGCAATGGGTAGAAGTCCCCAGAGACTACATAGCATGGAAGAACAACAACAGGACGAGGAGATGTTAGAGTTACACCTCATCAGGAGCACGAAATTAACGGACAGCGATTCCAAAAGTATCAAAATCCACATAGGGGTTGCGGGATTCAAGAAACCAACGGAAATCGACACGTGTGCATCCGTTAGTGTAGTACTGGAGTTGCTATATCTCGACAAATTGCGGGATTTCCCATTGGAGAAATCCAAGATGGAGCTGCGAGGCTACTCGGGAGAGAAAATTCCTGTGGTAGGTCGTATCACCGTACCGGTGAAATATAAGGATCAATTTCAGAACTTGCCTCTAATAGTAGTGAAAGGAGACAAGCCTACCTTACTAGGAGGAAATTGGTTGAGTTCACTGAAGCTGGATTGGGGTGAGATTTTCTGTGTGAAAGCGAGATTTGCATCAACGGATGATATCAAGAAGTATCTGAAGGTGTTCTGCGAAACGGGCAGTCCAATCCAAGGCTTCAAGGCGAGTGTCAGGGTACAGAAGGACGCTAGATTGGTTTACTACAAGCCACGTTCTGTACCATATGCACTCAAGGAGAAAGTTGAGCAAGAACTCAAAAGACTAGAGACCGAGAACATTATTTGTAAGGTAGATCGATGTAATTAGGCTACACCCATTGTTGTTGTACCCAAGTCCGATGGTAAGGTAAGATTGTGTGGTGATTACCAGGTTCTAGAGGGTAATCTCCCCAATACATTGCCGAATATAGAAGATTTGTTCACAACACTGACAGGTGGTCAGATTTTCTCAAAACTGGATCTTACGAATGCCTACTTACAGCTTGAACTAGATGAGGAGTCCAAGTCATGTTTGACTATAAATACTCAACTAGGCCTGTATCAATTTAATAGGCTACCGTTTAGAGTGTCTTCTGCCCCTGCCATATTCGAAGGGGTGATGAACCAGATTTTGCAAGGTATTGAAAGGGTAGTATGTTATTTAGATGACATACTAATTTCAGCACCAAATTGGCAAATTCATTATAAGATACTGAATGAAGTCCTCAAATGGCTAGAGAAGCACAGGGTACGAATGTCTGCTCATAAGTGTGAGTTACTTTAAAACTCAGTGGAGTACTTAGGGTACAGAGTAGACAAAGATGGTTTACATCCAACCATGGAAAAATTGGATGCAATTAGAAATGCACCCACTCCCAGGAATGTCACTGAACTTCATTCATTCTTGGGTCTTTTGAACTATTATGGGAAGTTCTACCAAATTTGGCTATAGTATTACATCCACTGAATGAACTTTTGAAAAAACAGGTCCATTGGAAGTGGTGAAAGGAATGCGATACAGCATTCAAGGAGTGTAAAAGCAAATTGGTAGAGAGCACCATGTTAGTTCACTATGACATATCTAAGGAGATTAAGCTAGCATGTGATGCCTCTCCGTATGGAGTTGGGGCAGTGATCTCTCATGTATAAAGTAGTGGGGAGGAAAGACCAATTGCTTTTGCTTCACGCACTCTCAGTGCCAGTGAGAGTAATTATGCACAAATTGAAAGGGAAGCTTTGGCATTAATTTTTGGGGTCAAGAAGTTTCACAAATACTTGTTCGGTCATAAGTTTACCATCGTTATGGACCATAAGCCCCTCACAGCAATCCTCCATCCAAAGTCCCCAGTTCCAACATTAGCTGCAGCCCGAATGCAGAGATGGGCTTTGATTTTGTCAGCATATACATATGATATTGAATACAGACGATCAGCTGATCACAGTAATGCTGATGCAATGTTTAGATTGCCTTCCCCATCACAAGTTACACCCGATAAGGAAGAAGTGTTTTATTTTTCATACATTGATGAACTGCCAGTCACAGCTGAAGAGATTGGTAGAGCAACCAAACGTGACCCAGTGATGTCAAAGGTGTATGAGTATATTGCAAATGGATGGCCAAACCAGATAACAGACAAAGATACACATCCATTCTTCATTTGTAGGAATGAATTATCAGTCGATAAAGATTGTATCATGTGGGGTGCAAGAGTGGTTATACCAAATAAATTCAGGTCCAAATTATTAGGAGACCTCCATGACCAGCACCTGGGAATGTGCTTGACCAAGAGTTTTGCATGCAGTTCCTTATGTTGGCCAGGTCTTGATAAAGATATTGAGTACATCGTAAGTCAGTGTACGACATGTCAATCGGTAAGCAAGCAACCACCATCAGTACCATTACAGCCATGGAAATGGCCTCCCAGGCAAAGGCTACATATTGATTTTGCTGAGTTGGAAGGACAACAATTGTTCATTGTAATTGATAGCCATTCGAAGTGGGTTGAGATGTTCCCAATGTGGAAAATAACAACAAGTAAGACATTAGACATTTTACGAAGATTATTTTCTTTATTTGGCCTCCCTGAAGAAATTGTTTTGGATAATGGACCACAATTTCATTCCAAAGAATTTGCACAATTCATGAGCAAAAATGGGGTGAAACATACCAATGTTCCACCATACCATCCGGCTTCGAATGGTGCAGCAGAGCACACTGTACAAATTGTAAAACGTGCCCTCATAAAACAAATGTTAGATCCAAATCCAAGGAAATGACAGTTGTCATTGGATAGAAACATAGAAAATAGGTGTAGGAGTAGGTCATTCGGCCCTTCGAGCCTGCACCGCCATTCAATGAGTTCATGGCTGAACATGCAACTTCAGTACCCCATTCCTGCTTTCTCGCCATACCCCTTGATCCTCCTAGTAGTAAGGACTACATCTAACTCCTTTTTGAATATATTTAGTGAATTGGCCTCAACAACTTTCTGTGGTAGAGAATTCCACAGGTTCACCACTCTCTGGGTGAAGAAGTTTCTCCTCATCTCGGTCCTAAATGGCTTACTCCTTATCCTTAGACTGTGACCCCTGGTTCTGGACTTCCCCAACATTGGGAACATTCTTCCTGCATCTAACCTGTCTAACCCCGTCAGAATTTTAAACGTTTCTTTGAGATCCCCTCTCATTCTTCTGAACTCCAGTGAATACAAGCCCAGTTGATCCAGTCTTTCTTGATATGTCAGTCCCGCCATCCCGGGAATCAGTCTGGTGAACCTTCGCTGCATTCCCTCAATAGCAAGAATGTCCTTCCTCAAGTTAGGAGACCAAAACTGTACACAATACTCCAGGTGTGGCCTCACCAAGGCCCTGTACAACTGTAGTAACACCTCCCTGCCCCTGTACTCAAATCCCCTCGCTATGAAGGCCAACATGCCATTTGCTTTCTTAACCGGCTGCTGTACCTGCATGCCAACCTTCAATGACTGATGTACCATGACACCCAGGTCTCGTTGCACCTCCCCTTTTCCTAATCTGTCACCATTCAGATAATATGTGGCCCTCGCACATATTTGGTAAAGATGTTTGATAATGGATAAGTTAGGTTTATTTACATTGATCAGATTTTATCTACAGACATGGAAGGAGTTGAAGGTGGGAATGATTCAATTATTTCTGACTCATCAGAGAGTTCTGATATACCAGTAGCATATCCTACATCTAATGTACTGGAAACAAATCCAAGAGAAAATCAGAATATAAGTCTGGGTCCGAGTCAGGCAAACAAACAGTCTGAAGTTATAGCGAGTTGAAATGAAAATCAAGGAAATCCCTTGGAGGAAAACGTTCCTCAGGATGAGCCTCAAATGAGTTTAGATTCAACACCATGTTTGGAAGGTTCTGTTCGAGAGTGAAGATATCCTCTTTGAAATAGAAAACAAGTGGTTCAGTTAAATTTGTAAATATGAAAAAAAAATAAGTCTATACCCTGTGTTATGTATAAACATGCAAGTTATGTATGATGTTGTTATAATAACTTCTTCATTAAGGAGGGAGAAGTGTAATGTCTGTAAGCTTGTAATGTTTGTAGCGCCACACGGTGGATGTGGACGTATTGTGTACTGCAACTACAGAGTTAATAATAAACAGAACCAGGCATGTTCCCCCGGAGGCTTCCGAGAGAGCTGCCTGCCATGTTAGGAAGCTGTGTGTGCTGTGCTCTGTGAATATATCACCAGGCTGGATAGCTCTTTGTCGGCTGGCATGGACACGATGGGCCGAAATGATCTTCTTCCATGCCATAAATTTCTATGATTCTATGATTATTGTTTTCCTTCCGTGTCTTTCCCTGCCCAAAGTCTCCCTCTCCTCACAAGATTACTAGGTGTGGACAAGAAAATCCATTCGCCCCATTTCAGTTCATCCTTTTTTTATTTGTTCCTGGGATGTGGGTGGAGCTGGCAAGGCCAGCATTTATTGCCCATAAAAAGTTGGCAGTGGTGAGCTGCCTTCTTGAACCGCTGCAGTCCGTGTGGTCCGTCCTGACAAAACCTGCACTTCCCCCTCGGCCCCGACCTCCCCGTAACGGCATTTCGAATCACTTCGTTATTTTAAAGCCCTCAATTAAATCGCTCCTCAACCTTCTTTACTCTAGGGAATACCAGCAAAGTTACCTAGGAACAAAGGAACAAGAGTCAGCCATTCAGCTCCTCGAGCCTGTTCTGCCATTCAATGAGATCATGGCTGATCTGTGACCTACCAACCGCCTTTGGCCCTAATACCTTTGGTCATTGTCCTGGCCAATATTTATTCTTCAACCAACATCACTAAAAAAGATTGGCCGAATGGCCTACTCCTGCACCTATTTTCTCTGTTTCTATGTTTCTATGTTTCTATTACTTGGGTCATTATCACATTGCTGTTTGTGGGAGCTTGATGTGGGCAAATTGGCTGCCGTATTTCCCACATTACAACAGTGAATAAACGTCAAAGTACTTCATTGGCTGTCAGGCGCTTTGAGACGTCCGGTGGTCATGAAAGGCGCGAGATAAATGCCAGTCTTTTTAACTAAAATGCTATCAATCTCGCATTTAAAAGTAACAATTGATCCAGCATCAATTGCTATTTGCGGAAGAGAGTTCCAAACTTCTATCACCTTTTTTTGTGTAATATTGTTTCCTAATTTCACTCCTGAAATTTTTTAAAGACTGTGCCCCTTAGTCCTAGAATCTCAAACCAGCAGAAATAGTTTCTCTCTATCTACCCTGTCTGTTCCCCTATCATATCCTGAAAACTTCGATCAGGTCACCCCTTAACCTTCTCGATTCCATGGAATACAACCTTAATTTGTGTAATCTCTCCTCATAATTTAACCCCTTGGAGTCCAGGTATCATTCTGGTAAACCTACGCTGCACTCCCTCCAAGGCCAATATATCCTTCCTGAGGTGTGGTGCCCAGAACTGCTCACAGTACTCCAGGTGTGGTCTAAGAATATAAGAACATAAGAAATTGGAGCAGGAGTAGGCCATACAGCCCCTCGAGCCTGCTCTGCCATTTAATATGATCATGGCTGATCCGATCATGGACTCACGTCCACTTCCCTGCCCACTCCCCATAACCCCTTATCCCCTTATCGGTTAAGAAGCTGTCGATCTCTTGTCTTAAATTTATTCAATGTCCCAGCTTCCACAGCTCTCTGGGGCAGTGAATTCCACAGATATACAACCTTCTGAGAGAAGAAATTCCTCCTCATTTCAGTTTTAAATGGGCAGCCCCTTATTCTAAGATCGTGCCCTCTAGTTCTAGTCTCCCCCATCAGTGGAAACATCCTCTCTGCATCCACCTTGTCGAGCCCCCTCATAATCTTATACGTTTCGATAAGATCACCTCTCATTCTTCTGAATTCCAATGAGTAGAGGCTCAACCTCCTCAACCTTTCCTCATAAGTCAACCCCCTCATCTCCGGAATCAACCGAGTGAACCTTCTCTGAACTGCCTCCAAAGCAAGTATATCCTTTCGTAGATATGAAAACCAAAACTGCACGTAGTATTCCAGGTGTGGCCTCACCAATACCTTGTATAGCTGTAGCAAAACTTCCCTGCTTTTATACTCCATCCCCTTTGCAATAAAGGCCAAGATACCATTGGCCTTCCTGATCACTTGCTGTACCTTCATACTATCCTTTTGTGTTTCATGCACATGTACCCCCAGGTCCCGCTGTACTGCAGCACTTTGCTGTCTAACCAGGGCTTTGTATAGGTTTATGCAACCTGTCCTCATAATTAAACCCTTTCAGGACCAGTATGATTCTGGTAATTGTGCGCTGTAACCCCCCCGATCCTAGGCCAATACATTCTTCCCGAATACAGTACTCCAGATGGGCTCTGACCCAGGCTCGTACTGATCATGAGTACCCAAAACCACGTTGAATTGACACAGAATTATAAATTTAAAGCAGGTCAGGAACTAAAAGAAAAAAGAAAAGCAAACTTATTTATACAGCACCTTGCACAATCTCAGGACGTCCCAAAGCACTTCACAGCCGATTAAATACTATTTTGACATGCAGACATTGTTGTGATGTAGGTAACACGGCCAATTTATGAGCCACAAGGTCCCACAAACAGCAATGAAATAAAGGATCAGATAATCTGTTTTATTGGTGTTGGTTGAGAGATAAATATTGGCCAGGACACCAATGAGAACTCCCTGTTCTTCTTCAAAATTGTGCTGTGAGATCTTCTAGATTAATATGAGAGGACAGACAGGGCCTTGGTTTAACATCTCATCCGAAAGATGGCATCTCCAGTACTCCCAAATGTGATCTAACCAGGGCTTTGTATATGTTTATGCAACCAGTCCTCATAATTAAACCCTTTCAGCACTAGTATAATTCTAGTGCAGCACTCCCTCAGTACCGGCACTGAAGTGTCAGCCTAGACTATGTGCTAAATCTCATGGCGTGACACTTGAACCCACAACCTTCTGACTCCAAGGCAAGAATGCTACCCACTGAGCCACAACTGACACAAGTGATATGCTGCATAGATGATGAATGGAAAGGAGAATAAGTATGGTCACAAGTTCAAGCCCACCACTGACTTTTCCAAAGAGGCAGTTAATGGGTCTGGCCAGGACACAGGGAGCTCATAAAGCAAGCAGGTAGAGATTTTCATCAGTCTGGAGTACATTCAAATGCAGGTGCCAGAAAGAAAGACAGATTTGCATTTCTATAGTCCCTTTCATGACCTCAGGACATCCCAAAGTGCTTTTACAGCCAATGAAGTACCTTTTGCAGTGTGGTCACTGTTGTAATGTGGGAAACACAGTCAACAACTTGCGCACAGCAAGCTCCCACAAACTGCAATGTGATAATGACTAGATCATCTATTTTTAGTGGTGTTGGTTGAAGGATAAATATTTGCCAGGACACCGGGGAGAACTCCCTTTGCTCTTCTTCGAAATAGCGGCGTGGGATCTTTTACGTCCACCTGAGAGCGTAGTCGGTTTGACGTCTCATCCGAAAGATGGCCCCTCAGACAGTGCGGTGCTCCCTCAGCACTGTACTGGGAGTGTCGGCCTGGATTTACATGCTCAAGGCCCTGGAATGGGACTTGAACCCACAACCTTCTGATTCAGAGGCGAGAGTGCTGCCCACTGAGCCACAGTAAATAAAGGGACAGTGTCCAACCGACTTGCTCAGTTTCACCATTTTACTTCCTGGTTGTACACTCAGGAAGCGCGCACACCGAACCCTGTGCTGAAGTGCTGTAATCCAATAAAGGGTTAATGAAAATCCCTCAGCCTCTTTAAACAAGGCAATTCACTCCATCTTCAGCTCTGAATAGCGGAGGTAGATTTACACAGGGAGGGGATGTGGAATTGGAAGTCATCCAGCCTCTATATTCCAAATGCAACAAATAAATAGCCCAGCTCTGGGGTAAATAAGTAATTTGCTTGGGAGGCAAGGATTGCTTTTTGCTTTATTTTCTCTCTCTCTCTCTCTCCCTGTCAGTACACGAAAACTGAGTGTTGGAGGCGCTGTGTGTTTGGTACCAGGGAGGCTGTCACGTCGGGAGCAGCGTCCATCCCAGAGCAGCACACTGGCAAATCATCTCCACATCTCCACACACACACTCCCTCTCTCTCTCTCTCTCTCCCTCCTTTCACCGACAGGATCTCAAGGAGATAGGGGGCAGGGAAAGAAGAAAAAGACGAAAAAAGGGAAGAAGAGAAACTAAAAGGAGGGGAGGGAACCAAACATCTCCAAACCATTGCCAGGAGTTCAGGGTAAGTCGAGTTTAACGTCTTTAAAAAATCACTCTCGATCAGACGATGCTGTTCAATATTTCCAGTAAATCGGTAAAACTAATCGAACGAGAAGATTGGTAGCTCACTTTGGCGTGTATTTGTTTTATTTTAAAACTGTTCTTTAAATGTATATCTTAAGCCATTGTGTCTGCCTGTGACTCGGAGTGTGCGATTGAAGTGTGTAAATTGTTGGATACTTTCTGTAACAGCGTTGAATAAAACGTGAGACTGAATTGAAAAACAAAAGGCTCACACTAGAGAGACAGAGAGGGACAGAGAGAGGGAGAGAGAGAGGGGGACCAGAGACTAATTGACAAGCATGTTCATTACATTTCAATCGCCAGATAATTATATATTTACAAAAAATCTATTCCATTCAAGTGAGAGAGACCTTTTAAGATGATGTGATCGGGTCACCTACAATACAAATATGTAGATTTTGTTTCAAGTTCACACTCTAGACATGAAGAGACGCTTTATACCGAGAGTGTGGATGGAGTCAGTGTCCTCTGGCCAAGTCCCATCTTGTCACTTTCAGTACATAATGAGCAATAGAAATTGGCATCAAGTGTTCCTATTTTTTTGAAGGGGGTTGGTAAGATTGAGGACTGTCTCCCCATCTAGGAGCGACCCCCCACCCACCCCTTGACACATTAGTGAAAGAGTACAGCACCTCTACAAAGTTCTTCTGGCCAACACAGCCAAGATTGTACATCTTTGTGGGAGGGAGGGAGGGAAAAATATATATTTCTTCAACTGGATTTCAAGAGATGGGCAAAGTGTTCTTCCCGATCCCATGGAAACTAGTTCTTCACACCCCCTGCTCCAGTTTCTACCTAAAAGTTAGCATTGACATCTGTATAAAGACAATGGCTCATTCGATAACCAGTGGGCTTGTTTGCAGGGAACAGGATGGTACTTAATTTGCAAAGAATTAGCTGGCGGAGGAGATATCTCTGAAAAAGTTGTCGGAATTAAGTAGGCATGAAGGAAGCTTTAACACGAGGTGATCTTTATAGTATACAACTGTTTGTGTCAGCAACTTTGCATGTTGTCTTTTTTTTTCTCCTGCTGATGGATTACGAAATAATATTTCCAATTACATAGAATTTACAGCACAGAAACAGGTCATACCACCCATGCTCCACACAAGCCTCCATCTACTTCATCTTCATCATTGGGTTCAGGTCCCACTCCAGGGACTTGAGCACAAAAAACCCAAGCTGACACTCCCAGTGCAGTGCTGAGGGAGCGCTGCACTGTCGGAAGTACAGTCTTTTGGATGAGACATTAAACCGAGGCCCCGTCTGCTCTCTTAAGTGGACGTAAAAGATTCCACGACACTATTTTGAAGAAGAGCAGCGGAGTTATCTCCAGTGTCCTGGCCAATATTTATCCCTCAATCAACATAACAAAAAAACAGATTATCTGACCATTATCACATTGCTGTTTGTGGGAGCTTGCTGTGCGCAAATTGGCTGCCGCATTTCCCGCATTACAACAGTGACTACACTCCAAAAGTACTTCATTGGCTGTAAAGCACTTTGAGATGTTCTGTGGTTGTGAAATGCGCTATATAAATCCAAGTATTCTTTCGCCCCATCACCATATCCTTCTATTCCTTTCTCCTCGTATGCTTATCCAGCCTCCCCTTAAATGCCTCTATACTATTTGCCTCAACCACTCCCTGTGGCAGCGAGTTCCACATTCTCACCACTCTGGGTAAAGAAGTTTCTCCTGAATTCCCTATTGGATTTATCAATTAGTTTGCAATCTTTGGGGACATTTCTTTTGCTATTGTGAAAATGTCAAACGCAGTTTTAAAAACCGAGAGGCAGGGTTCATGTGGAATTTCAGTGGTTGTTTCAATGTGTGATGATTATGATCTCCAAGACTCCGAAAAGCCCCCTCTTGCAAAAATCCCAACAGATTCGAACTTGCATTTTCACTGATTTCTATTTTTCTTCATTTCGGAGACAGCCACGTTGATTTGTGGGCAGCTTGTAATTGGGTTTTAGAGACCAGACATTCACGAGTACCTTGATTCCTTCTCCACACTTACTGCAAAGGGGGAGGGTAAGTAATGGGCTATCAAAGTGAGAACTCCTTGCTCCAGCCCAAGTCCTCAGCTGTCATTTTTTGTTTGTTGGTGAATTTTTGTTCTCGATAAAGTACGGGCATGTTAAGTTATTGAAACATATAAGATTCTGAGGGGGCTAGACAGGGTAGATGCAGAGAGGATGTTTCCCCTCGTGGGGGATTCTAGAACTAGGGGGCATAGTTTCATTTAAAACTGAGATGAGGAGGAATTTCTTTTCTGAGGGTCGTGAATCTTTGGAACTCCCTGCCTCAGAGAGCTGTGGAGGCTGGGTCATTGAACATATTTAAGGTGGAGATAGATTTTTGAGCGATAAAGGAGTCAAGGGTTATGGGGAGTGGGCAGGGAAGTGGAGTTGAGGCCAAGATCAGATCAGCCATGATCTTATTGAATGGCGGAGCAGGCTCGAGGGGCCAAATGGCCGACTCCTGCTCCTATTTCTTATTTGCTGGGGAATAGGACACTTTTCAGTTTCTAGCACCAAGCAATCCCACACCAGGTTTAGCACGGCTTCCTATCCTCTGCCACAACAATGTACCTCAGCAGCCCAAGTTCAGAAAAACAACCGTACTGCACCCTTACCAGAGTGACTTTTACCAGCTAGTTTGTGGGTAATTCCCTGAACCCTGAGCCTATTTCTCAGCCTGTCTCTCAATCCTCCCACTGCTTGTTACTCAAAATTTTCCCTGTCTCTCTCCTCAATCCCTCATTCTTTCTCACTCTCTTCAATCCCTCTCCTTCATTCTCTCTTCCGCCCCTCACCCCATGTCTGGCTTTGATTCCTTGCTGCATGTCTCTCCCTCTCTCTGTCCTTCATACCCAGCACACCTAACGCCTGTCTCTTTCGATATTGATGCCTCACTCCTCATCATTTTCCTCAAACTCCTCATATTCAAAGAAACGATTCTTAACCATTTGGGAACTGAGAAATGTTTCTCAGTCTCTCTCCAATACATACTGGCCCCTTGAAACGGAGTCTCACTGAAGCTGTTCTGATTCATAAGCTCCATCAACACCCGGGTATGCGCAAGCTATTTTACTGCTGCTTTAAAGCCAGCAGCAGCACTACCCCACTGAGTGCGGGAGGCCGGGGGTGGGTGGGGGCGGGGGCAGGGTGGTCAGAGTTGCCTCACTGAGAAAGAAAGACTTGCATTTATACACGCCTTTCACGACCACCGGACGTCCCAAAGCGCTTTACAGCCAATGAAGTACTTTTGGAGTGTAGTCACTGTTGTAATGTGAGAAACGCGACAGCTAATTTGCACACAGCAAGCTCCCACAAACAGCAATATGATAATGACCAGATAATCTGTTGATGCTGATTGAGGGATAGATATTGGCCAGGACACCAGGAAAACTCCCTTGCTCTTCTTCGAAATAGTGTCGTGGGATCATTTACGACCACTTGAGAGAGCAGACAGAGCCTCGGTTTAACGTCACATCTGAAAGATGGCACCTCTGACAGTGCAGCACTCCCTCAGCACTACACTGGAGTGTTGGTCTAAATTTTTGTACTCAAGTTCCTGGAGAAGGATGTGAACCTACAACCTTCTAACTCAGAGGGCGAGTGTGCTACCCACTGATCCACAGCTGACATTGGTGGGGGTGGTGGGTGGGCAGAGTTGCCTCAGTGACTGGGTATGTTTGCGTGCAGTGCTATAAGCAGGTCACTTCAGTCTATAGGATGAGACTGAGTGGAGCGACGAGGGTTTAAGTCTGACTTTCAGCAGGGAAGTTCATTGTGTTTAATATATATGGGCACAGAATATTATTTCTGCATTTGGACGTGTGGGTTAACATTGTTTTTCAAGAAATAAATTTTAAATACAAAAATATAAGAGCAAGAGCGATTCTGATGATGAACAAACTAAACCACAAAGAAAGGAAAATCTCAGAATTGACACCAAGTTCCTTGCTGAGGGAACGATTCTTAGCAAAGGCAGCCACAAGTAACCTTACTTTTTTATTAGTTCCGGGATGTGGGCGTTGCTGGCAAGGCCGGCATTTATTGTCTATCCCTAGTTGTCCCCGAGAAGGTGGTGATGAGCCGCCTTCTTGAACCGCTGCAGTCCGTGTGGTGAAGGTGCTCCCACAGTGCTGTTAGGGAGGGAGTTCCAGGATTTTGACCCAGCGACGATGAAGGAATGGCGATATATTTCCAAGTCAGGATGGTGTGTGACTTGGAGGGGAGCGTGGAGGTGCTGATGTTCCCACGCACCTGCTGCCCTTGTCCTTCTAGGTGGTAGAGGTCGCGGGTTTGGGAGGTGCTGCCGAAGAAGCCTTGGCAAGTTGCTGCAGTGCATCTTGTAGATGGTACACACTGCAGCCACGGTGTGCCGGTGGTGGAGGGAGTGAATGTTGGAGGTGGTGGATGGGGGGCCAATCAAGCGGGCTGCTTTGTCCTGGACGGTGTTGAGATTCTCAAGTGTTGTTCGAGCTGCACTCATTCAGGCACTCCTGACTTGTGCCTTGTAGATGGTGGAAAGGCTTTGGGGAGTCAGGAGGTGAGACACTCACCGCAGAGTACCCAGCCTTTGACCCACTCTTGTAGCCACAGTATTTATGTGGCTGGTCTAATTAAGTTTCTGGTCAATGGTGACCCCCAGGATGTTGATGGTGGGGGATTTGGCGATGGTAATGCCATTGAATATCAATGGAAGGTGGTTAGACTCCCCCTTGTTGGAGATAGTCATTGCCTGGCACTTGTGTGGCACGAATGTTACTTGCCACTTATCAGCCCAAGCCTGAATGTCATCCAGGTCTTGCTGCATGCGGGTATGGACTGCTCCATTATCTGAGGAGTTGCGAATGGAACTGATCACTGCAATCATCAGCGAACATCCCCACTTCTGACTTTATGATGGAGGGAAGGTAATTGATGAAGCAACTGAAGATAGTTGGGCCTAGGACACTAGCCTAAGGAACTCTGGCAGTGATGTCCTGGGACTGGGATGATTGACCTCCAACCACCACAACCATCTTCCTTTGTGCTAGATATGACTCCAGCTAGTGGAGTATTTTCCCCCTGATTCCCATTGACTTCAATTTTACTAGGGCTCCTTGATGCCACACTCGGTCAAATGCTGCCTTGATGTCAAGGTCAGTCACTCGCCTCACTTCTGGAATTCAGCTCTTTTTTCCATGTTTGGACCTAGGCTGTAATGAGGTCTGGAGGTGAGTGGTCCTGGAGGAACCCAAACTGAGCATCGGTGAGCAGGTTATTAGTGAGTAGTCTGAATGGCCTCTTGAGTTGAAGAGATGAAAACAATATTAACCAGGGTCCTGCTCCTGCTATCTATCCAGTGCCGCCTTCTGAAAGGTATATGAGTGGGTGTGAATGTCAGATGGAGACTGCTCCTAATGTGAACCCTCTCATGGTTGAATATCCTACTGACAATCACTGTGCGGGTTCATACATGAAGACTGGACAGTTGACAGAAAGATTCGAGCAGCTAGTGTCCATGGCACTGCGCCCTAGTAAGAGTCATCGCCTTCAGGGGGCGGAGGAAGAAAGAAAGAAAGACTTCCATTTATATAGCGCCTTTCACAACCTCAGGACGTCCCAAAGCTCTATACAGCCAACAAAATACTTTTGAAGTGCAGTCAGTGTTGTAATGTAGTTAATGAGGGAGAAAGTAATTCTCCTACAAGCAATGACATCATCTCACCATGGTTGGCTTTTTCATCAGATGGGAATTATTTTTTAATTTACAATAAATGTCAGTTATAAAAAAAAACTTTAATAACATTGCCAGAACCAGCAATATAATTTACATTACAAATGAATAACCTCACACTAATTAGCATTTTAATGACAGCTTAATGATTTAGGAGAGGAGTCATGTGGTGCCATTTCTGTCCTCATTAGAGTATTCACGTTAATTCACTGTGCGGTAGTGAGGAATTGTGACTCAGTAACATTGTGACTCAGTGACATTGGGCTAGAATTTCCTCTCTCATCGCCGATTTACTGCCCAGGTACTGCCCATTTTGAAGAAAAATGTAAAATACCGCCCATTTCAGCTCTCGATTACCACCGGCGTTGCTGCAAATCGCCCACTTTGGACATCCAGAAATGTCGCTAAATTCACTCCCAGCGCTAAATTACACTAAAAAGTTTTTTTTAAGGCCTGCTACCGCCCGTTATCGCTGCGATGGAAACCGACCATTTTTAGAGTACTTACTGACTTGGGCCCAGCATTATGCCTCCCTCCATTTTGTTTGCAGCTTGACAGCAGCCCAGAAGATCATGGATAATGAGGAAAAGCAATTCTTGATGCAAATAAGAATATATGAATATAAGAAATAGGAGCAGGAGTAGGCCATATGGCCCCTCGAGCCTGCTCTGCCATTCAATAAGATCATGGCTGATCCGATCATGGACTCAGGTCCACTTCCCCGCCCGCTCCCCATAACCCCTTATCCTTATCGTTTAAGAAACTCTATTTCTGTCTTAAATTTATTCAATGCCCCAGCTTCCACAGCTCTCTGAGGCAGCGAATTCCACAGATTTACAATCTTCTGAGGGAAGAAATTTCTCCTCATCTCTGTTTTAAATGGGCGGCCCCTTATTCTAAGATCATGCCCTCTAGTTCTAGTCTCCCCCATCAGTGGAAACATCCTCTCTGCATCCACCTTGTCAAGCCCCCTCATAATCTTATACGTTTCGATAAGATCACCTCTCATTCTTCTGAATTCCAATGAGTAGAAGCCCAAACTACTCAATCTTTCCTCATAAGTCAACCTCCTCAGCCCCGGTATCAACCGAGTGAACCTTCTCTGAACTGCCTCCAAAGCAAGTATGTCCTTTCATAAATGGAAACTAAAACTGCACGCAGTATTCCAGGTGTGACCTCACTAATACCTTTATATAGCTTATATAGTAATTATATGTGGTGTACATATTACCAGATGTGAGGTTTGGTCACGATAAGTGATTCTATGCAGAAAATGAACTTTTGTATCTTTGAATTTGATTGGGAGAACCTTTTGTTCAGTAGACTGTGGGTTGACATATATGCTGAGGTTCAGCTATAATTTGGTTCTGTGTTAGCTGGTTGACACTTCGATGGACCGCTGAGGTGGACTGGAACATCACCTCACCAACGTGCAAACATTGTATCAGGAACTCTATGAAGGATTGTGACCTGTAAAAGCCTTGCAAATTATTGGATTGCGTAATAAAAAAGTTCTCATATTCAAAGGGGTATTCAAAGGGGCTCACTGTCTCACACACAGACCAGGCACTGAATTAACTCCCAGTACAGGATTACAGAGGGAAAGGGGCTCACTACCGCACACAGAGAGGGGAGGGGTTGTGTCTACGCATTGGCGCCTCATCCAAGTCACTGTGTGTACATAACGACCTGAGTGGGGGTGGGGTTGGGGGAGGGCAGGAGAAGGGAATCAATCGCTGGGTGTACAAGGAGACCTGAGGTGGGTGGGTGGGGAGGAGGGAGTCAGTCACTGGGTGTACATCCAAGTAACCATTCTTCACGTGGCTATTCAACTGTAGCAGACTTCGCACTGTAATGTATGCACCTGTGAGCATGCTGATAGGTTGGTAGAGCTGTTGTATTGTGAGTGGCTTACCCAGCTACGTGATGTTCACAAGATTCAAGAAAACCCCAGTCAGTTTGGTCTAGATCATCGAAGATAGGTATGAGTTTACAAGAGACACCCTCAATCACACATTTAAAGTTGTCTTTCCTAAAAGTTGTCAAATGGGATATATTTTTTCCCTTCCCAGAAGTGAGTGAGACACAGTAAAAGAATGGCTAGTTGAATAAAATGTTATATAACACTTGTAATTTTTTAAACATTAACAATGTAATAAAATTTAAAAAAATTTATGAATACAAATTTTGACAACAACAAACATTGTAAACCACAAACAGCAACAACAACATCAACAACAGTATAAACAGTACTGAAAAGACTCTACATCCTCCCACAATTCTACCTGCGGCCACCTTTCCCAACATCTTTCCTCCCCAATCCCCCTCTGACCCTTGGCCCTGACCCCTTCCTCCTCCTCCCGCTAACAATACCCCTGGCCCTGTCCACGTCAGGATCAGTACATCATGCACCAGCACAGCACCTCGAGCGTGACTGCTGAGGGGTGGGCGAAAATGGCAGCGCTATGTTTGGGGGTTCTGGAGAAGATGGGGGGGTGCTGAGGACCCATCTTCAAAGTCAGAAGAAACTGGTTCCTCCCGACGATCAGCTGCTGTCACCATTGCTGATATGGCACCTTGGGGTGCAGTGTCATATCCCACGACCGTCGATTGCCGCATAGCATTGGCGGTCTGGGTGTTCTCCCTCACTGCGGCAATCAGCTCCGCTACGTCCTCCTATTGGCGGGCTGCTAAAGCTGCGTTGTTTTCAGACAGCCCAGCAATGGACTGGAGGAGCTCTCGAATCAAGTCGATGCTCATCCTGGACAGTGCCGCCATGTCCAGGCTCGCATCTGCCTGTCGCGCAGCATTCCCACTTTGGCGGATCAGCCGCCGCGGATTCACCACGGGGGTCGGTGTGCGCTGTTGCGGTCCACTTGGTCCCACTTCCTTGGACCGGAATCTAGGAAAGTTGGATTCCGACGAGGAACCGGTGGCCGCAGGTAGAAATGATCCTTGAAGTCCCGCCACCCCGCCCTCCTCATGCAACACCAGCGTTACAACGCTTTGAGGAGTGTTCTCTTCCTGCTCCTCCAGCACCATCTCTTCCGTCTCCTCCACAACTATCTCTTCATTTCATCTCCCCTGCAATGACTCCTCTCTGGGGAGGGGCAGGCGGCTCTACCTCTGCAACTGTAAAAACATAACATTAATGGTTGGCGACGGGTGGGGAGGGGTCAGAGGCAGGCTTATGTGGAGAACAAACATTTTTTACTGAGAATCATTACATGAAAGTATCATAAGCAAAGTATAGAGAAAGTACATGACATAAAAAAACCTCAGTCCCAAACAGTTTGTTTTCCAAGTGGTAGAGTGTGATCAAACCAAAAAATCATGTCACAACGAACAACATTTCTTGCTCCCAGCATTACATTACATTCTACATTATATTGCCATAAGATTGAATTACATGACCACTGTGCAGTCCAGGGATTATGCAGACTTACCCTCCGGGAGAAGTGGTGGTGCGATCATACGCCCCCAGTGAGGGCTGCAGCATGTTCCTCGAGGTCCCTGAGAACAATAGTCTTGGGTAAACCACCACCCGTTTTGCGGAGCTCCGCCCTATTGCCGGTTAGTTTTTTCTGTAAAGGTGACAAAAAATATGTGTGAACTAATTTGACAGCTACTAATACCGAGCACACACATGCAAACATACATACACAATATATTGGTACACAGCCCCAATTAACTGGCCCCCAGTCTTTTCGCCAATGAGTGCACGATTTAAGTTTTGTTAGCATGCAAATGATGCATGATGAACACATTAAAATACAGAGCACTAACACAATGAGATCGATGATGGGAAATAAAAATGACACCAAGCTTTACAACATAATAAAACGTGTCACTATTCGAGTAAATCGTCAATGTACGATAAAAGTCAGTACTTACTCTCGCAGACCCAACGGTGTCATTCCACCGTTTGCGGTACTGGTTCGGCCCCCGCATCACGGGCGCGACGGAGGACACCGCCTCAGCGATCTCTCGCCATAACCGCTGATACACGGATGGTGACAGTTTTCCTCGCCCATCCCGTGTTAACTCATTCCAACAGGCTGCAATTTCATCCACCAATTACTCCTGGGTATCCTCCGAGAAACGAGTGGCTCTTTTTCTCCCATCTAACTTCCTCTCTACTTCCATGGCTTGATTCTCCATTGTATTGGTATAAGACTTATTATTATTATTTTTAAGATTATTATAATTATTTTTAAAATTTATTATAATAATAATTATATTGTTTTATAATTATATAATTGTCAAGATACTAAATACACCTCAAAAAACCTGAAAAATCCTCATAGCTCCTCTCTCACTGACCTAAACTAACCTCGGCAGCTTGAAAATATTGAGCGCTGTCCTTCTCTTCTCTGCGCATGTGCAGGGTCACCCTTGACCCCGAAATTACGGGAGAATGGCCGTGCATGTGCAGAGAAGCTTTCCCGGCCGTTTTGGACAGAGGTTCTGCTTCCTTTTCTAAAGGTAAGGTGATTGCCGACTATTCTCCCGGTTTGGCCGCCCGCTTGACTCTGCTATCTCAACGCATCGTTGCCGCCGACATGGAGGACCTGCACTGTCACTAATTGTGATCAGTGACACTGTCACTAATTGTGACTCGGTGACACTGCCACTTATTGTGATCAGTGACACTGTCACTAATTGTGACACTGTCGCTAATTGTGACTCTGACACTGTCACTAATTGTGACACGATCACTAATTGTGACTCGGTGACACTGTCGCTAATTGTGACTCTGACACTGTCACTAATTGTGACACTTTCACTAATTGTGACTCGGTGACACTGTCGCTAATTGTGACTCTTACACTGCCACTAACTGTGACTCAGACACTGTCACTAATTGTGACTCTGACACTGCCACTTATTGTGACTCAGACATTGTCACTAATTGTGACTCGGACACTGTCACTAATTGTGACTCTGACACTGTCACTAATTGTGACACTGTCACTAATTGTGACTCGGTGACACTGTCACTAATTGTGACTCTGACACTGTCACTAATTGTGACACTGTCGCTAATTGTGACTCTGACACTGTCACTAATTGTGACACTGTCGCTAATTGTGACTCGGTGACACTGTCACTAATTGTGACTCTGACACTGTCACTAATTGTGACTCTTGACACTAATTGTGACTCTGACACTGTCACTAATTGTGACACTGTCACTAATTGTGACACTGTCGCTAATTGTGACTCTGACACTGTCACTAATTGTGACTCTGACACTAATTGTGACTCTGACACTGTCACTAATTGTGACACTGTCACTAATTGTGACACTGTCGCTAATTGTGACTCGGTGAAACTGTCACTAATTGTGACTCTGACACTGTCACGAATTGTGACACTGACACTAGTTGTGACTCTGACACTGTCACGAATTGTGACACTGTCACTAATTGTGACTCTGACACTGTCACGAATTGTGACTCCGACACTGTCACGAATTGTGACTCCGACACTGTCACTAATTGTGACATGGACACTGTCATTAATTGTGACTCGGTGACATTGTCACTAATTGCGACTCTGACACTGTCACTAATTGTGACTCGGTGACACTGTCACTAATTGTGACTTTGACACTGTCACTAATTGTGACACTGTCACTAATTGTGACTCGGTGACACTGTCACCAATTGTGACTCTGACAACTGTCACTAATTCTGACACTGTCACTAATTGTGACCCAGTGACACTGTCACGAATTGTGACTCTGACACTGTCACTAATTGTGACTCGGTGACACTGTCACTAATTGTGACTCTGACACTGTTACTAATTGTGACCCAGTGACACTGTCACGAATTGCGACTCTGACACTGTCACTAATTGTGACTCGGTGACACTGTCACTAATTGTGACTTTGACACTGTCACTAATTGTGACTCGGTGACACTGTCACTAATTGTGACACTGTCATTAATTGTGACTCGGTGACATTGTCACTAATTGCGACTCTGACACTGTCACTAATTGTGACTCGGTGACACTGTCACTAATTGTGACGCTGACACTGTCACTAATTGTGACTCGGTGACACTGTCACTAATTGTGACACTGTCACTAATTGTGACTCTGAAACTGTCACTAATTGTGACTCGGTGACACTGTCACTAATTGTGACTCTGACACTGTCACTAAAATGACTCGGTGACATTGTCACTAATTGTGACTCTGACACTGTCACTAATTGTGACTCGGTGACACTGTCACTAATTGTGACTCTGACACTGTCACTAATTGTGACTCTGACACTGTCACTAATTGTGACTCGGTGACACTGTCACTAATTGTGACTCTGACACTGTCACTAATTGTGTTTCGGTGACACTGTCACTAATTGTGACTCTGACACTGTCACTAATTGTGATTCGGTGACACTGTCACTAATTGTGTTTCGGTGACACTGTCACTAATTGTGACTTGGTGACACTGTCACTAATTGTGACACTGTCACTAATTGTGACTCGGTGACACTGTCACTAATTGTGACTCGATGACATTGTCACTAATTGTGACTCTGACACTGTCACTAATTGTGACTCGGTGACACTGTCACTAATTGTGACTCGGACACTGTCACTAATTGTGTCTCGGTGACACTGTCACTAATTGTAACTCTGACACTGTCACTGATTGTGACACTGTCACTAATTGTGACTCTGACACTGTCACTAATTGTGACTCGGTGACACTGTCACTAATTGTGACTCTGACACTGTCACTAATTGTGACACTGTCACTAATTGTGACTCGGTGACACTGTCACCAATTGTGACTCTGACAACTGTCACTAATTCTGACACTGTCACTAATTGTGACCCAGTGACACTGTCGCTAATTGTGACTCTGACACTGTCACTAATTGTGACTCGGTGACACTATCACTAATTGTGACTCGGTGACACTGTCACTAATTCTGACACTGTCACTAATTGTGACTCTGACACTGTCACTAATTGTGATCAGTGACACTGTCACTAATTGTGACTCTGACACTGTCACTAATTGTGACTCTGACACTGTCACTAATTGTGATCAGTGACACTGTCACCAATTGTGACTCTGACACTGTCACTAATTGTGACTCGGTGACACTATCACTAATTGTGACTCGGTGACACTGTCACTAATTCTGACACTGTCACTAATTGTGACTCTGACACTGTCACTAATTGTGATCAGTGACACTGTCACTAATTGTGACTCTGACACTGTCACTAATTGTGACTCTGACACTGTCACTAATTGTGATCAGTGACACTGTCACCAATTGTGACTCTGACACTGTCACTAATATGACTCGCTGATACTGTCACGAATTGTGACTCTGGCACTGTCACTAATTGTGACTTGGTGACACTGTCACTAATTGTGTTTCGGTGACACTGTCACTAATTGTGACTCTGACACTGTCACTAATTGTGTTTCGGTGACACTGTCACTAATTGTGTTTCGGTGACACTGTCACTAATTGTGACTCGGTGACACTGTCACTAATTGTGACACTGTCACTAATTGTGACTCGGTGACACTGTCACTAATTGTGACTCGGACACTGTCACTAATTGTGTCTCGGTGACACTGTCACTAATTGTGACTCTGACACTGTCACTAATTGTGACACTGTCACTAATTGTGACTCTGACACTGTCACTAATTGTGTTTCGGTGACACTGTCACTAATTGTGACTCTGACACTGTCACTAATTGTGTTTCGGTGACACTGTCACTAATTGTGACTCGGACACTGTCACTAATTGTGTCTCGGTGACACTGTCACTAATTGTGACTCTGACACTGTCACTAATTGTGACACTGTCACTAATTGTGACTCGGACACTGTCACTAATTGTGACTCGGTGACACTGTCACTAATTGTGACTCTGACACTGTCACTAATTGTGACACTGTCACTAATTGTGACTCGGTGACACTGTCACCAATTGTGACTCTGACAACTGTCACTAATTCTGACACTGTCACTAATTGTGACCCAGTGACACTGTCGCTAATTGTGACTCTGACACTGTCACTAATTGTGACTCGGTGACACTATCACTAATTGTGACTCGGTGACACTGTCACTAATTGTGACCCAGTGACACTGTCACTAATTGTGACTCCGACACTGTCACTAATTGTGACACTGTCACTAATTGTGACTCTGACACTGTCACTAATTGTGATCAGTGACACTGTCACTAATTGTGACTCTGACACTGTCACTAATTGTGATCAGTGACACTATCACCAATTGTGACTCTGACACTGTCACTAATATGACTCGGTGATACTGTCACGAATTGTGACTCTGGCACTGTCACTAATTGTGACTCGGTGACACGGTCACTAATTGTGACACTGTCACTAATTGTGACTCTGACACTGTCACTAATTGTGTTTCGGTGACACTGTCACTAATTGTGACTCTGACACTGTCACTAATTGTGTTTCGGTGACACTGTCACTAATTGTGTTTCGGTGACACTGTCACTAATTGTGACTCGGTGACACTGTCACTAATTGTGACACTGTCACTAATTGTGACTCGGTGACACTGTCACTAATTGTGACTCGGACACTGTCACTAATTGTGTCTCGGTGACACTGTCACTAATTGTGACTCTGACACTGTCACTAATTGTGACACTGTCACTAATTGTGACTCTGACACTGTCACTAATTGTGACTCGGTGACACTGTCACTAATTGTGACTCTGACACTGTCACTAATTGTGACACTGTCACTAATTGTGACTCGGTGACACTGTCACCAATTGTGACTCTGACAACTGTCACTAATTCTGACACTGTCACTAATTGTGACTCTGACACTGTCACTAATTGTGACCCAGTGACACTGTCGCTAATTGTGACTCTGACACTGTCACTAATTGTGACTCGGTGACACTATCACTAATTGTGACTCGGTGACACTGTCACTAATTCTGACACTGTTACTAATTGTGACCCAGTGACACTGTCACTAATTGTGACTCTGACACTGTCACTAATTGTGACACTGTCACTAATTGTGACTCTGATACTGTCACTAATTGTGATCAGTGACACTGTCACTAATTGTGACTCTGACACTGTCACTAATTGTGACTCTGACACTGTCACTAATTGTGATCAGTGACACTGTCACCAATTGTGACTCTGACACTGTCACTAATATGACTCGGTGATACTGTCACGAATTATGACTCTGGCACCTTCACTAATTGTGACTTGGTGACACTGTCACTAATTGTGACTTGGTGACACTGTCACTAATTGTGACTCTGACACTGTCACTAATTGTGTTTCGGTGACACTGTCACTAATTGTGACTCTGACACTGTCACTAATTGTGTTTCGGTGACACTGTCACTAATTGTGACTCTGACACTGTCACTAATTGTGTTTCGGTGACACTGTCACTAATTGTGTTTCGGTGACACTGTCACTAATTGTGACTCTGACACTGTCACTAATTGTGTTTCGGTGACACTGTCACTAATTGTGTTTCGGTGACACTGTCACTAATTGTGACTCGGTGACACTGTCACTAATTGTGACACTGTCACTAATTGTGACTCGGTGACACTGTCACTAATTGTGACTCGGACACTGTCACTAATTGTGTCTCTGACACTGTCACTAATTGTGACACTGTCACTAATTGTGACTCTGACACTGTCACTAATTGTGACTCGGTGACACTGTCACTAATTGTGACTCTGACACTGTCACTAATTGTGACTCTGACACTGTCACTAATTGTGACACTGTCACTAATTGTGACTCTGACACTCACTAATTGTGACTCGGTGACACTGTCACTAATTGTGACTCTGACACTGTCACTAATTCTGACACTGTCACTAATTGTGACCCAGTGACACTGTCGCTAATTGTGACTCTGACACTGTCACTAATTGTGACTCTGACACTGTCACTAATTGTGACTCGGTGACACTGTCACTAATTGTGACTCTGACACTGTCACTAATTCTGACACTGTCACTAATTGTGACCCAGTGACACTGTCGCTAATTGTGACTCTGACACTGTCACTAATTGTGACTCTGACACTGTCACTAATTGTGACCCAGTGACACTGTCGCTAATTGTGACTCTGACACTGTCGCTAATTGTGACTCTGACACTGTCACTAATTGTGACTCGGTGACACTGTCACTAATTGTGACTCTGACACTGTCACTATTTGTGATCAGTGACACTGTCACTAATTGTGACTCTGACACTGTCACTAATTGTGACTCGGTGATACTGTCACGAATTGTGACTCTGGCACTGTCACTAATTGTGACTCGGTGACACTTTCACTAATTGTGATCAGTGACACTGTCACTAATTGTGATCAGTGACACTGTCACTAATTGTGACTCTGACACTGTCACTAATTGTGACTCGGTGACACTGTCACTAATTGTGACTCTGACACTGTTACTAATTGTGTCTCGGTGGCACTGTCACTAATTGTGACTTGGTGACACTGTCACTAATTCTGACACTGTCACTAATTGTGACTCGGTGACACTGTCACTAATTGTGACTCTGACACTGTCACGAATTGTGACACTGTCACTAATTGTGACTCGGTGACACTGTCACTAATTGTGTCTCGGTGACAGTGTCACTAATTGTGTCTCGGTGACACTGTCACTAATTGTGACGAAGTGACACTGTCACTAATTGTGACTCTGACACTGTCACTAATTGTGACTCGGTGACACTGTCACTAATTGTGACTCTGACACTGTCACTAATTGTGACTCGGTGACACTGTCACTAATTGTGACTCTGACACTGTCACTAATTGTGACTCGGTGACACTGTCACTAATTGTGACTCGGTGACTTTGACCGCGATTTTACGAACCTTGGCGTGTCGGTGGTGGGTCCCGTCCCTGCCGCTGGCTCCATCCTGGACTCTGAAATGAATTTATATTAATAGGGCTAGTTAAGCCTGCCCATGCGTTTAGAGGAAGTGGGTCTGGTGACGTCATTTGATGGCGCGTTCATTAGCAGGTTTCTTTAAAGGGACCATTTCCAACTTTAATTTGACACTTGTGCTGTCAGTGGTCTGCAACATTGAGTTGCTGCACTCACTGACAAGCACTGCACAGAGGCTCAGGGCTACCCCCAGGCTCTCCCATGACTCCCTCCATATGTTTATGGAGGGAGTCACAGCACACAGGGAGGTCCACTTCCCTTCCCATGGGCGGAAGAGATCACACAGCCTGGTTGCACATTGCAGAGGAGGGCACAAGCAGGGCTGTGGTCAGGAGGACTTTGGTGCAGTGCTGCAAACATTTCAATGCTCTCCGCAGATCAGGAAGCGTTAGTACAAAGCCACACTCGACCTCATCCTGCTGTGCCTCTCATCACATCCCCATCACTCTGCCTTCCATACCTACTGTTGCACATGCTTACTCACACCAACTTATTTTGCACCTCCAACCAGCCCTCTCTCTCTATCTACATTATCACTTCCCAATCTCACTAGCCACCCCTTCCACTCGCCCTCATCCTAGTCTAATCATACCAACTAACAGCATGCAAGGGTAGGCACTTGGGTCTTTTAGTCTGTGTTCATGTAACATTTCCGTTAATGTGGTGTCAAACATTGAAACTTTTTATTTTCAACACATTGCGTTCTTGGATAGACTGATGTGCACCTTTGGAAGTGGATTAGTGAGTTGCAGTGAATGGTGAGAGATAGCAGTACCCCCTGCAGAGTGTGAAAGGAATGGCTTGGGCATTGCAGGGATGCTTGATGGTGTTGTGGGGTGGTGCCAACCTGACGCATCATGAGGCAGCCAGGCTGTACAGTGTCAAGTGAAACAAATCTGACCATGGTGAGGCCATCCCTGGAGTCCTGGGCAGCACTGTGGTCGGGTGCTGATGCCTTGTGTCCTGTGCGGCATCAGGTGATTGTGGAAGGTTAGAAACATAGAAACATAGAAAATAGGTGCAGGAGTAGGCCATTCGGCCCTTCGAGCCTGCACCACCATTCAATAAGATCATGGCTGATCATTCACCTCAGTACTCTTTTCCTGCTTTCTCTCCATACCCCTTGATCCCTTTAGCCATAAGGGCCATATCTAACTCCCTCTTGAATATATCCAACGAACTGGCATCAACAAATCTCTGTGGTAGAGAATTCCACAGGTTAACCACTCTCTGAAGTGAAGAAGTTTCTCCTCATCTCAGTCCTAAATGGCTTACCCCTTATCCTTAGACTGTGTCCCCTGATTCTGGACTTCCCCAACACCGGGAACATTCTTCCTGCATCTGTCCAGTCCCGTTTCTATGACATCCCTCTCATCCTTCTAAACTCCAGTGAATACAGGCCCAGTCAATCCAGTCTCTCCTCATATGTCAGTCCTGCCATCCCAGGAATCAGTCTGATGAACCTTCGCTGCACCCTCAATAGCAAGAACGTCTTTCCTCAGATTAGGAGACCAAAACTGAACACAATATTCCAGGTGAGGCCTCACCAAGGCTCTGTATAACTGCAGTAAGACCTCCCTGCTCCTATACTCAAATCCCCTAGCTATGAAGGCCAACATACCATTTGCCTTCTTCACCGCCTGTGTACCTGCATTCCAACTTTCAATGACTGATGTACCATGACACCCAGGTCTTGTTGCACCTCCCCTTTTCCTAATCTTCCGCCATTCAGATAATATTCTTCCTTCATGTTTTTGCCACCAGAGTGGATAACCTTACATTTATCCACATTATACTGCATCTGCCATGCATTTGCCCACTCACCTAACCTGTCCAAGCCACCCTGCAGCCTCTTAGCATCCCCTTCACAGCTCACACCGCCACCCAGCTTAGTGTCATCTGCAAACTTGGAGATATTACACTCAATTCCTTCATCTAAATCATTGATGTATATTGTAAATAGCTGGGGTCCCAGCACTGAGCCCTGCGGCACTCCACTACTCACTGCCTGCCATTCTGAAAAGGACCTGTTTATCCCGACTTTCTGCTTCCTGTCTGCCAACTAATTCTCTATCCATGTCAGTACATTACCCCCAATACCATGTGCTTTAATTTTGCACACTAATCTCTTGTGTGGGACCTTGTCAAAAGCCTTTTGAAAGTCCAAATACACCACATCGACTGGTTCTCCCTTGTCCACTCTATTCGTTACATCCTCAAAAAATTCTAGAAGATTTGTCAAGCATGATTTCTCTTTCATAAATCCATGCTGACTTAGACTGATCCTGTCACTGCTTTCCAAATGCGCTGCTATTTCATCTTTAATAATTGATTCCAACATTTTCTCCATTACTGATGTCAGGCTAACCGGTCTATAATTACCTGTTTTCACTCTCCCTCCTTTTTAAAAAAGTGGTGTTACATTTGCTACCCTCCAGTCCACAGGAACTGATCCAGAGTCGATAGACTGTTGGAAAATGATCAGCAATGCACCCACTATTTCTATGGCCACTTCCTTAAGTACTCTGGGATGCAGACTATCAGGCCCTGGGGATTTATCAGCCTTCAATCCATCAATTTCCCGAACACAATTTCCCGCCTAATAAGGATTTCCTTCAGTTCCTCCTTCTCACTAGACCCTCGGTCCCCTAGTATTTCCGGAAGGTTATTTGTGTCTTCCTTCGTGAGGACAGAACCAAAGTATTTGTTCAACTGGTCTTCCATTTCTTTGTAAATTCACCTGAATCTGACTGCAAGGGGCCGACGTTTGTCTTCGCTAATCTTTTTCTCTTCACATATCTATAGAAGCTTTTGCAGTCAGTTTTTATGTTCCCAGCAAGCTTCCTCTCATACTCTATTTTCCCCCTCCTAATTAAACCCTTTGTCCTCCTCTGCTGTATTCTAAATTTCTCCCAGTCCTCAGGATTGCTGCTTTTTCTGGGCAATTTATATGCCTCTTCCTTGGATTTAACACTATCCTTAATTTCCATTGTTAGCCACAGTTGAGCCACCTTCCCCGTTTTATTTTTACTCCAGACAGGGATGTACAATTGTTGAAGTTCATCCATGTGATCTTTAAATGTTTGCCATTGCCTATCCATCGTCAACCCTTTAAGTATCATTCGCGAGTCTATTCTAGCCAATTCACGTCTCATACCATCGAAGTTACCTTTCCTTAAGTTCAGGACCCTAGTCTCTGAATTAACTGTGTCACCCTCCATCTTAATAAAGAATTCTACCATATTATGGTCACTCTTCCCCAAGGGGCCTCGCACAACAAGGTTGCTAATTAGTCCCTTCTCATTACACATCACCCAGTCTAGGATGGCCAGCCTCGACATATGGGTCTCGAAAACCATCCTTAATACACTCCAGGAAATCCTCCTCCACCGTATTGCTACCAGCTGGTAGTGGTGTTGGTGCTGCTGGTGTGACTGATGCTGCTGGTGTTGGGGCTGATCATGGTGGGATTCTGAGGACCAAGGTGTGAGAGTTTCAAGGGCACCGATGCTGATGGACTAGATGGCAGGTGAAGTAGAGATAACAGAAGCGATCTGTCTACGGTGAGAGAGGTAATGACGGGTCAGACTGTTCAGAGACTTGTGTAAAGATTTGCAGCACGGTGAATCTGTTGTGGAAATGTAGTGAGGAACAGCTTGTGGCTGAAGGAAGACATCTCTGTGTAAGGTGGGAGCTTTTATTGTACATTTGAAGCTGTCAACTCAACAGCTGATTCAATGGCCACTGAACTCCCGCCTCAGCTTAACAGACGTGATCCCCGAGCAGCAAGGGCCCCGTGGGCGAGCACGTAAGATCAAAAGATGAGCTCAAATTCTTAATCATCCCTAAACAAGGTTATAATGACCTGAATTGGGTCCCGCCGCTATGCGTCGGGTCTGCTCAGCGCGGTCAGACCCGACACCGGGGAAAGGCGCGTGGTGGCAGGGTCACGGTGGGGTCTCAACCCGCTGGGGGAAAATACCACATTCCTACCCGACCCGCCTCCGGTCGCGCCTGCTGACGACCCCCCCCCGCCCCCCCACCCCGCCCCAGAAAAGTCTAAGGGAACCTTCCTAACTAAATCCTAATGCAGTTATCAGTGAGAGAATACCAGCAGATACAAGTTGTAAAAATAGCAACATTTCTCCCTCGAAGGGGAATGGAGTCGATGGAGAAGCACACTGAAGTGGGCAGTATGAGTGGATTGAAGTGATAACTGATTTATTCCACCAGCCAGGATCAGGGTTAAGAGCAACATTCCCTTTAATCTGCACCGCTGCTCAGCAGCCAAGCAGCGCCCTGGTTCACCGGCTGTTACATCGAAGCAAAACACGCATGTCCCCCCCCCCCCAAAATTAGAGGGACCATTGGTTAAGAGATGGGTTTTGTTTGGGGGGGTAGGGGCGAAATTGGCCCTTTCTGTAACCCCGTTAGCACCTCCATTTTCGCCCGGGGGAGGTGGGGGGGCGCTCCCGCCTCCCGCGGAATTGTCCGGGAGGTTGCAGAGGTGCTGCCATGGCAGCGCCGCGCCTCGCGGTTAGCATCCCGGGCCGCCGCACAACCGGCGACAACGTCATCGTCCTGCGTGGAGACCCCTTAACGACCCGGCTGGGAAAATTGCCCCGCGGTTCGCGAAGCTGGCGGACGTCCGCTCTCGAAGCGCCACGCGCCGCCATCTTTTTTTTTTGTCGGATGACTCTCGGGTCTGCCCGACCATGGCGGCCCGAGCGTGGTTCGTGCTGCCATCGTGCGGCCCCGGCACTCCGTGTCGGGCGCCGGAGCTATCGGTCTCGGTCCCGCGCTTTCCCAGTGGTCCAGTGGTCGGAGGGTGTGCAGCAGTCCATCCCCTTTAATCGAAGTCAGGGGGCATCGAAGCGCGTTAGTGCTATGTGCAGCATCCGCGTAGTGCTTCCTTTCAGCACCCCAGTAAGCCCCACGACCCACCCGCCTCTAAAGAAACTGGAGCGCCCCGCTTACTTCCAGGGACGGTGTGGACAATTGTGCGTCGGGGGCAGGACATCCGTGTCGGGCGCTAAAAGTCCTGGCCGCAGAAGGTTGCCGTCCCCAATAACGGCGCGGGGGCAATTTCGCGCCCATGATCCTCTTCTGATCTTCACCCGACTACAACGCACAGTCTCGCCGAGGTCCGTTCAATTAACCTCGACACTATATATATATTTTTTGCCTCCACCTTCCAATTCCACGCTAGACGTCTCATGTCTGTCTGTGTATCTTTATTTTTCCTTTGCAGATGAAATCTGCGGGGACGGGTGAGACGGAGTTGTTCACTGACAGCTACTGTAACATCTGCAACGCACAACTAATCTCCGAGTCCCAGAGAGTAGCGCATTACGAGGTAAGGAACATTGGTAATGTTTCCCCCACCACCCCCCCCACCCACCAAAGTGAGTCAGTAGTCGGGAGGGGTCGGTAGGCCACCCACCTGTTGCCCTGGGGCTTCAAAAAGCAAAATAAAAATCCCTGCCATAACAGAACAGAACAGATCAGAAGAGAAGAAAGAATGAATTTCTGTAGTGCCTTTCACACCCTCAGGATATCCCCAATCGCTTTACAGCCAATGAAGTACTATTTTTGAAGTGTAGTCACTGTTGTAATGTGGGAAACGCGGCAGGCAATTTGCACACAGCAAGCTCCCACAAACAGCAATGTGATAATGACCAGATAATCTGTTTTTGTTATGTTGATTGAGGGATAAATATTGGTCCAGGACACCAGGGATAACTCCCCTGCTCTTCTTTGAAATAGTGCCATGGGATCTTTTACATTCACCTGAGAGAGCAGACGGGGCCTCGGTTTAACATCCCATCCGAAAGACGGCATCTCCGATAGTGCAGCACTCCCTCAGTACTTCACTGGGAGTGTCAGCCTAGATTTATGTGCTCAAGTTCCTGGAACGGGACCTTGATTGGTTGAGGGATAATTGTTGGCCAGGACTCCAGAGAGATCTCCCCTGGTCTTCTTTGAAATAGTGGCGTTGGAATATTTTTACATCCACAAGAGAGGGCAGAACCAGGGCCTCGATTTAACATCTCGTCCGGAGGACCGCACCTCTGGCAGCACAGCGCTCCCTCAGTACTGCACTGGCGTGTCAGCCTAGATTTTTGTGCTCGAGTCACTAGAGTGGGGCTTGAACCCACAACCTTCTGGCTCAGGGGTGCCCAGACTGTTGCCCACTGAACCACAGCTGACATTTCAAAGTTACCGTGAACCAATAGTTTTTCACACGCTGGGAGTTCATGTGAAGCATTCAGCCCAGGAAATGCACTGCTGGGCGAGTTGACAGTGAATGATCTATCCATCAAAGAGATATCAGGCGCGAGGATTCTGATCAAAGAGAATGAGATAGATCACAAGCTCATTGATGTACACGGAACTGTGTGTTCATTGTCAAAAGCGCAAGTTTTCAAAGCAGGCCTTCGGAGGTCCAACAGGAGGTCCCAAAGGGGGTTCTCTAAGTGCTGCAGATCTCTACCCATTCACCAGCACACTGTCTCTGTTACTCAGCATCATAAACATATCTTCTGCAGTGACAGCACTGTTTGTTTGGGTAGCTAACTCTTTGCAGAATTAGGGTGGGAGTCTTCTAGCAGTGTGTCATTATTTTTGGGGGGCGTGCATCATTATTTGGAGAGGGTCCCCCACCCAGCAAAGATTTGCAGCCACTAGTCAAGATATTAAAATAAAAACAGAGAATGCTGGAAATCTCAGCGTGTCAGTCAGCATCTGTGGAGAGAGAAACAGAGTTAACATTTCAGGTCGATGACCCTTCATCAGATATTGAAATGGATTAATGGAAAAACTCTGATTGACTTCCTAATTATCTGCCAGATGTTTCATGAACAAAGCTTCGTGGAAGACATCATGGGGACTTTTAAGAGCAAAGCTCCCTCTACACTGTCCCATCAAACACTCCCAGGGCAGGTACAGCATGGGTTAGATACAAAGTAAAGCTCCCTCTACACTGTCCCATCAAACACTCCCAGGGCAGGTACAGCATGGGTTAGATACAAAGTAAAGCTCCCTCTACACTATCCCATCAAATACTCCCAGGGCAGGTACAGCACAGGCTAGATACAGAGTAAAGCTCCCTCTACACTATCCCATCAAATACTCCCAGGGCAGGTAGAGCATAGGTTAGATACAGAATAAAGCTCTCTCTACACTGTCCCATCAAACACTCCCAGGGCAAATACAGCACGGGTTAGATACAGAATATATCTCCCTGTACACTGCCCCATCAAACAGATCAGCTATAGTTCAGGTTAGATGCAGAATTAAATGTAAGACACTCGCATTCCATTTTCCTTCCTGATTACTTGCTGTACCTGCATACTTACTGTTTGTGTTTCATGCACAAGGACCCCCAGATCCCTCTGTACTGCAGCACTTTATAATTTTTCTCCATTCAAATTATAATTTTCTTTTCTATTTTTTTCTGCCAATGTGGATAACCTCACATTTTTCCACATTATACTCCATCTGCCAAATTTTTGCCCACTCACTTAGCCTGTCTAAATCCCTTTGCAGATTTCTTGTGTCCTCACAATTTGCTCTCCCATCCATCTTTGTAACATCAGCAAACTTGGCTACATTACATTCGGTCCCTTCATCCAAGTCATTAACATAGATTGTAAATAGTTGAGGCCCCAGCACCGATCCCTGCGGCACCCCACTAGTCACTGTTTGCCAACTGGAAAAAGACCCATTTATCCCGACTCTCTGTTTTCTGTTAGTTAGTCAATCCTCACTCCATGCAAATATATTACCCCCAACCCCGTGAACTTTTATCTTGTGCAATAACCTTTCATGTGGCACCTTATTGAATGCCTTCTGGAAATCCAAATACACCACATTCACTGCTTCCCCCTTATCCACCCTGCTCGTTACATCCTCAAAGAACTCCTGCAAATTTGTCAAACATGATTTCCCTTTCATAAAACCATGCTGACTCTGCTTGATTTGATTAAATCATGCTTTTCCAAATGTCCTCCTTAATAATGGACTCCAGCATTTTCCCAACGCCAGATGGTTAGGCTAACTGGTCTATAGTTTCCTGCTTTCTGTCTGCTTCCTTTTTAAAATAAGGGCATTACATTTGCGGTTTTCCAATCCGTTGGGACCTCCCCAGAATCCAGGGAATTTTGGCAGGTTACAACCAATGCATCCACTATCTCTGTTGCCACTTCTTTTCAGACCCCAGGATGCAAACTATCAGGTTTAGGAGACTTGTCCACCTTTAGTCCCATTATTTTACTGAGTGCTACTTCTTTAGTAATAGTGATTGTATTAAGTTCCTCCCTCCCTATTGCCTCTTAATTATCCACTATTGGGATGTATTAGTGTCTTCTACTGTTCAAAGTCTCTGCCATCTCCCTGTTCCCGATTATTAATTCCCCAGTCTCATTCTCTAAGGACCAACATTTACTTTAGCCACTCTTTTCCTTTTTATGTACCTGTAGAAACTCTTACTATCTGTTTTTATATTTTGTGCTAGTTTACTTTCATAATTTATCTTCCCTCTCTATCATTTTTTTAGTCGTTCTTTGCTGGCTATTAAAAGTTTCCCAATCCTCTGACCTCCCACTTGTCGGCCACATTGTATGCCCTTGTTTTCAATTTGATACCCTCCCTTATTTCCTTAGTTAGCTACGGATGTTTATCCCTTCTCTTAGTCTTTTCTTCTCATTGGAATATATTTTTGTTGTGAGTTATGAAGTATCTCCTTGAATGTCTGCCACTGCTCATCAACCGTCCCGCACTTTAATCTATTTTCCCTGTCCACTTTAGCCAACTCTGCCCTCATACCTTTGTAGTCTCCTTTGTTTAAGCTTAAGACACTGGTTTGAGATCCAACTTTCTCGCCCTCCAACTAAATTTGAAATTCAACCATGTTATGGTCACTCATTCCTGGAGGATCCTTTACTAGGAGATCGTTCATTAATCTTTTCTTATTACACAGCGCAGCACCCAAATTGTGCAGAAAATTCTGGAAAGCTTGAAGAAAAGGAACTTAAATTTTTGTCGCATCTTTCATGACCACCGGATGTCCCAAAGCGCTTCACAGCCAATGAAGTACTTTTTGAACTAAAAACAGAAATGTCAGGTAGCCTCTGTGGAGAGAGAGAAACAGAGTTAACGTTTCAGGTCGATGACCCTTCGTCAGAACTGGTCAAACTAGTACTATTGAAGTTTAGTGAACAACCAACAATTTGCATTTATGTAGCGCCATTGACGTAGCAAAACGTCCCAAGGCGCTTCACAGGAGCGATTATGAAACAAAATTTGACACTGAGCCACATAAAGAGATATTAGGACAGGTGACCAAAAGCTTGATCAATGAGGTGGGTTTTAAGGAGCAGAATGGTTATTTGCAACAATGTTTTGTGTCCTTCTGCGCATGGGCATCTTAGTCTCTCTCCCTTTTTTGCGATGTGGAGTCGGAATGGCTCAAATTACACTTTGCAAAGTCACTGATTACGAAGGTAGGGAAGGTTCTAATGACACCTTCCAGAGAAACTGCTGGGTGTCTCTTATCCTCCAAGGGGGACCAATCAGCAATCAAGTCATATGATCAAGAGGACCCAATCAGAGCATTTTACTGTTGCAAATAAACACATCCAGCCTTTAAGGAGCGCTTTAAAGGAGGAGAGAGAGACGGAGAGGTTTAGGAAGGGAATTCCAGAGCTTGGGGCCTCGGCAGCTGAAGGCACGGCCGCCAATGGTGGAGCGATTAAAATTGGGGGATGCGCAAGAGGCCAGAATTGGAGGAGCGCAGAGATCTCGGAGGGTTGGAGCTGGTTAAAGAGATGGGGTGGGGCGGGGGGGGCGGCAAAGAGCATGGAGGGAATTGAAAACCAGAATAAGAATTTTAAAATCGAGGCGTTGCTTAACCGTCACCGTGGTAACGCAGGGGAATTAAAAAGTGAAAATGCTGCAAGTACACAGAAAGTCGGTCAATATTGGGAAAATAGAAAAGGCAAGCTTGCGTTTCGAAAAGTGCAGACCCATCACTGCACACAAGGTTACACCAGGGCTTATTAACCTCCCCTTTTCACTTTTAAGATGCTGACTGACTGCTTTTTCAGCAGTTTCTGGCTTTATTTGAACACTGATAAAGCAGGTTGCGTTAATTTTTTTTTTGTAATTGATGCTGAGCGGTGAGATCATTTGACGGTCAGGGAGGAAAGGTGTCTCAGTTGCGTGCGATGCTGGCTTGCTGTTTGTACAGCTCCGGACCCAAGGTTGAGGGAACCTTCAGGCTCCACTATCTCTCTGTGGGCTGGATGACTGCCTGGCAGTGCGGCTGGTAAGCGTATGCCCGTCACGTGTTTGTCTGTGTTCCAGGCGTGTGCTCGACCACTCTGCGCCATGCATCGCTCCTCGGGGCCGATGTAGAATGGGCAGGAGGAACCACTTCACGCGTGTAATGTATTTGCTTCATGGGTTCTTTGCTTAAGAATTCATAGCAACACATTGCTGTTACGAACGAGTTGGTTTTATTAACAAAAGGTTTAACAATTACACTACACATTACCAGTTCATCCACCAGGCTCTCAACCACATGCCTCATCGTGGATCCCCCGAACCCAACTCGGCTGGGGTTTTATTGAGTCTTGTGAACTTCACGTGATTGGCTAAGCCACTCCTAACTCAACAGCTCTACAACTATTTCTATAAAACAATAATCAGGTGCCACCTTATTAAAGGGGCACTAAAACTGACAAATTAACCAATAAAACTTTTTAAACAATAATCGGTCAAATTACAATGTGGTTGCCGGGGGTGATGATGCACTCCAGTCCCTCCGGTGCCCACCTCCCGCGAAAGTCCGCGAGCGTACCAGTGAACACTGCGTGCTCCATCTCCAGGAACACCCTGGCTCTAATGCATCCATGGAAGAGAGGCAGGCAGTCGGGCTGAATGACCCCCTTGACCGCCCGCTGCCTGGACCGGTTAATGGCCACCTTGGCCATGCCCAGGAGTAGTCCCAAGAGGAGGCTTTCCGACCTGCCCGCTCCTCTCCGCACAGGCTGCCCAAAGATCAGGAGCGTGGGGCTGAAGTGCAACCAGAATTTGAGGAGTAATGAAATAGGGGCCGCAACCTCACACACTGAACATAAACGTGGAATACGGACTCCTCCAGGCTACAGAAATTGCAGGCAGTCTAGGAGTCCATGAACCGACTTAAAAACCGATTGCATGGGACTGCTCCGTGCAACACCCTCCAGGCCAAGTCCCCAATAAATAAAGGAAGGCCTGTGAGCATACTCACAGTTGCGTACATTATAGCACACACGCGTATATAGTTGTTGTGAGTCTGTGGAATTCACTTCCAGCGTGCGTGGTTGAGACAGAATCTATGTCAACATTCAAGATTAGATTGGAAAGGAGGATGAATGGTTAGATGGATTAATTTACAGCCAATTAAATTAATTTGGAGTGTAGTCACTCTTTCTTTCTCCCACTCTCACTCTCTCTGTCACTTTCTGTCTCTCTCTCTTTCTCTCTCTCTGGACTCCCACATTCTGAGCTGTCTCTCACTGAAATGCTCCCCTGTGTCCTTCTAGCTTTAAGCATCATTCTGTGCACCA